>NC_066891.1:16417343-16512343 GCF_022985175.1 Labeo rohita | reverse complement strand
TATCAGTCCCACAAATCTCTGGCACCGGGTATGTTGACACTCTGCCCGAGGGGGAAGGAGCCGGCAGAGGTTGAGGAGAGCAGCGGTTTCCCACGGCTGAAGCTCGCCCGCCTCGGCCCTGCCTCTGCATTCCTAGGCTGCCAGCACTCTGTAAATGTTTGGACAGCCTTGAACAAATAACACACCTTGAAAGGCACAAGTACAGGCTCTTTTTCCCCTTTTCTTATTCTCTCTCACACGCTCCCGCTCTCCCACCTCTGCCTCGCTTACTGTTTAACTCTCCTCTGCCCACCTTCCGACCGCAGACGCTGCCTCCTGCCTCTCTTTAAACTTGTCTGTCAAAGATATGACGTGTAAACACGAGTCTAGCATACGGGCACACGTAAGCACGGATACACATGCTACATATCACAAAGTCTGCCTTACAGAGGGTCTCTTTCTCTCACATACACCAGCATGTGATCCGTTTGGACTTTTCACCCTAAAATGGAAATTCGGTCATCATTTATTCACCCTCATGATGCTCTAAACCTATATGACTTTTTACCTGTGGGCCACAAAAGAAAATATTTAGAAGAATGTTGCAGTGCTTTTTTATTTTATTGTTTATTATTTTTTATTTTATTTTATTTTATTTTATTTTATTTTATTTTATTTTATTTCCATACACTGGAAGTCAATGGGGTCCAGTGTTGTTTTGGACTATCATTGTATGAAACTGGATGAAAACAGTGTGTGTGTGTTTGTTCTGGGGAAAAATAATTGAATATATTAATACACAAATAATTCACAAAAACAAATAAAAAAACAAACAAAAAAAAAAAACACATACACACACAAAAACTGGACAATTTCTGTGTAATTTAATGTGCTTATTATTTTAAAACATAATTTTAATAGGGATATTTTAAGGCAGCAACAAGTACATCTCTAAAAAAAAAAAAAAAATAAAATAAAAAATATCTTTAATATTGATATTTTAAAGTAGCAACAAGTACATCTCTAAATTAAAATAAAATAAAATTTAAAATAAAATAAAAGTAGATTTTAACATATAGCATAAAATGCTTCAAAACTAAATTACTAATACACACCTAAAATAAAATTAAAAAGAAAAGAAAAAAATATATATTTTTAAGGTAGCAACAAGTACATCTGTAAAATACAATAAAATAAAATTTTAAATAAAATAAAATAAAAAGTAGATTCCAAAATACAGCATGAGATGCTTTAAAACTAAATTAATGTAGCAACTAATACACACCTAAAATTAAATAAAATAAAATAAAAAGTAAATTTCAACATATAGCATACATATAGCATGAAATGCTTTAAAACTAAATTAATACACACCTAAAATAAAATAAAATAAAAATATAAAAAAAATTAAAAAATATATTTTTTTTAATATGGTTATTTTAAGGTAGCAACAAGTACATCCCTAAAATAAAATAAAATAAAAAATAAAATAAAATTTTAAAATCCATATTTTTATTTTTTATATTTTTATTTTAGAGATATACTCGTTGCTACCTTTAAATATCCATATTAAAATATGTTTTAAAATAATAAGCACATTAAATTACACAGTGATTGTCCAGTTTTTTTTTTTTTTTTTTTTATAATATAGCCTAAAACTATTTGAAACAACATTAAGGTAGCAAGGCTATTAACTTGGTACATTTGTATCATTTTAATGGATCTAAATAAGTATTAGTCATCACCCTGTTGTTTTGTGTTCAATCTTTTCAGGTTTTGTTTTCAGTCACAACAGAGTTTGACTAACAGTGCAGCTCTCTGCTTAAAAAGTACGTAAATAAGGGGAAATCTGAAGCTGGCTTGACCTAAGCATAATGTGCAAACTTCAAAGCTAGGCCCCTATGGGGAAAATGCAGAGCACTGAGTATGACAATCTGATGACTGGTAAGTAAGAAGCTGGGAGGTAAAACACAACTAAGCATGTTATAGTACATTTGATAGGAGCGGGCGTGAAATGGGTTATATGGGCTAACAGGAAAAGCAGCTGATAACCAAGAAGTATTTATTCATGGTTTAGACTTGTTCTAAAATGAACTCGGGTTTAAAATGTCATGTATTTATTTTTATATGCGAGGACAATTTGAGAAGCCATGGAATTTTTCTGCTTAAAGACACGAGAATCATAGCTGTTGTTCAAACTGATTTGCATGAAAAGCAAGTAGCAGAAGGAGCGTTTTGCCTGAATGATGGAGATTCAGGCAAAGATTCAGTATGAGAAAAAGAAGCACACAAATAAATAAATAAATAAATGAATAAATGATTCGGTTACAAAATAGGGCCTGCAACAGAAAATTTGAGAAAATGAGGTGAAATGAAGTGCTTAACATTTAAAATGTTTTAAATGAATGAATGAATGAATGAATACATACATACAAACAATATTAGATTACAAAATAGGGCCTGCAACAAAACTTTACAGAAAAGGAGGTTAAAGGTGAATTTGCTTAACCTTCAAAAAATATAAAATAAAATAAAATAAAAAATATAAAATAAAAAAAATAAAATAAAATAAAAAAAAAATAAAATAAAATAAAATAAGATTACAAAATAAGGTCTGCAACAAAACTTTAGAGAAAAGGATGTTTAATGTAAAAGTGACTAATCTGTAAAAAATGTAAAATAAAATAAAATAAAATAATAGAATAAATTAAAATAAAAAATATATATATTTTTATAAAAAATACAATACAATACAATAAAATATTACATTACAAAATGAGGCCTGTAACAAAACTTTAGAGAAAAGGAGGTTTAAGGTAAAAGTACTTAACCTTCAAAAAATGCAAAAAATAAATAAATAAATAAATAAATAAAATAAAATAAATTGAATAAAAAATACAATACAATACAATAAAATATTAGATTACAAAATAAGGCATGTAACAAAACTTTAGAGAAAAGGAGGTTTAAGGTAAAAGTACCTAACCTTCAAAAAATGCAAAATAAAATAAAATAAAATAATAAAATAAAATAAAATAAAATAAAATAAAATAAAATAAAATAAAATAAAATATATATATATATATTTTTTTTAAAAATACAATACAATACAATACAATACAATACAATATTACATTACAAAATGAGGCCTGTAATAAAACTTTAGAGAAAAGGAGGTTTAAGGTAAAAAATACTTAACCTTCAAAAAATGCAAAATAAAATAATAAAATAAAATAAAATAAATTGAATAAAAAATACAAATACAGCACAATACAATAAAATATTAGATTACAAAATAAGGCATGTAACAAAACTTTAGAGAAAAGGAGGTTTAAGGTAAAAGTGCTTAACCTTCAAAAAATGTCAAATAAAAATAAAAATAAAAATAAAATAAAATAAAATAAAAAAAATATTTCTGTAATTAGGCTTTTATGCTCAGCAATTCTGCAGCTGTGCTGAAATTTGGGTGTCGCCCACCTGTAAATAAAAAAACAAATAAAATAAAATAAAATAAAATAATAAAATAAAGTAAAATAAAATAAAATAAAAAATTAATAAGGCATGCAACAAAAATGTTAGAGAAAAGGAAGTTTAAGGTAAAAGTGCTTAAAATAAAATAAAATAAAATAATACATTTTTAAATTACAAAATAAGGTCTGCAGCAAAACTTTAGAGAAAAGGACGTTTAATGTAAAAGTGATTAACCTTTAAAAAATGTCAAATAAAATAATAAAATAAAATAAAAAATACATAAAATAAAACAATAAAATATTAGATTACAAAATAAGGCCTGCAACAAAACTTTAGAGAAAAGGAGGATTAAGGTAAAAGTGATTAACCTTCAAGAAATGTAAAATAAAATAAAACATTAGATTAGATTATAAAATAAGGCCTGCCACAAAAATTTTGAGAAAAGGAAGTGAAAGGTGAAAGGAGGTGCTTAACCTTTAAAAAAATGCTGATTGTCAACCTAGGCAAGCCATATTATTTTCTCTCCATTTTCAGTAGTGTTTGTATTTTTTAAAAAATATTTTTAAATACAGTTTAAAACCCTGGTTTTCTAGCAACAAACATTAAATAATCCACAAAAGTGATTAAATTATATACATATAATATATATGTAATATCAAATGATATATAATGTAATGTGGAATATGTTTGTTGCCACTGTCACTCAACTAGGGTTTAGCTAGTAGCTAGTTTAAGTAGCTTTATTTTTGCTACCTACAATTATTTATTTTTCTTCTTCTGCGGTTAAAGTTTGGGAGAAAAGAAACCTAACGCCACAAACACACCCACGCACGCGCGGGTTGATGTCAGACGGCAGCTGTGGAATCCTGGAGCTCCTCACGCGCAGTAAATCTCACGTCACTGATCGGAGGACACGTTACACTACCGCTCTCTGGCAGCGGCCAGTCAAACGCCACTCTGTTTTCACTGTCGGGAGGCCTCCGGCTGCATATTTCTGTAATTAGGCTTTTATGCTCAGCAGTTCTGCAGCTGTGCTGACATTTGGGTGTCGCCCCCCTGTTTCTCACGGTCCCGCTGCCAATGCTGCTCGACCGCTGGTCACCGGCCAACACTGAGGTCCATGTGTCAGAATGAAGGTGCTTTTTCAAAATATATTCCCGGCAAGTGAAAGTTAAATGTGATGCCATGTCAAGGTCACCTCGCAAAACCGCAGCTCGCAGAGGTGCTTTTAAAAAGACGGCTTGTAAGTGTGGACAACACCATGTAAAACTAGATGTAAAACTATGCAAAATCATCACCAAAATTCTGAATTTCGAAACTGCAGCTCGACTTGACACAATCATATCTAGTCATGCTGTAAATATTATATTTACCAGCCATAATTCAAGGGATAGTTTATCCAAAAATGAAAATTCTGTCATTAATTACTCACCCTCATGTTGTTCCAGACCGGATAAGACCTCCATTTATCTTCAGAACACAAATTAAGGTATTTTTGATAAAATCCAAGAGCTTTCTGAGGAACAGAAGAGAGAAATTGTTGAATAAAGTCGTTGTTTTTGTTTTCTCTGCACACAAAAAGTATTCTCGTAGCTTCATAAAGTTACGGTTGAACCACTGATGTCACATGAACTCTTTTATTCTGGGCCTTGAGTGTGTCAGTTACGTTGCTGGCTATGCAGGGTCAGAAAGCTCTCCGATTTCATAAAAATATCTTAATTTGTGTTCTGAAGATGAACGGAATTCGGGATTGGAATGACATGATGAAAGACATGATTTTCATTTTTGGGTGAACTAACTCTTTAAGTCTCCACAAAGTCATAATTATGAGTAAGAAACTCAAAACCTGTCAAAATGAATTAAAGTATTAATATTTTTGGAAGCTTTACAATTACTGTATAGGTTTCATTTGTTAACATTAGTTAACATGAACAAACCATGAAAAACAATTCTGATACATATAAGTGACCCTGGACCACAAAACCAGTCTTAAGTCGCTGGGGTTTATTTGTAGCAATAGCCAAAAATACATTGTATGGGTCAAAATTATTGATTTTCCTTTTATGGCAAAAATCTTTAGGAAATTAAGATATTTTGTAAAATTCCTACTGTAAATGTATGAAAACTTAATTTTTGATTAGTCATATACATTTTTAAGAACATTATTTGAAGAAAGTTAAATTTTCTCAATGTTTTGATTTTTTTGCATCCTCAGATTCCTGATTTTTAAACAGTTATTTATTCAGATTTCATATGATGTATAAATCTCAGTTTTGAAAAAATGACCCTTATGACTGGTTTTGTGATCCATGGTCACATATTAATCATAGTTATTGTTAATTTCAACGTTAATTATTGAAAAGAAAAGTTGTAGCTGTTAACATTATTCGGCTAACGTGAACTAATAGATAGATGTATTTTTAATAACTAATTTTAACAAAGACAAAAAATATAACAAATGTATTGATCATTATTAGTTAATGCATTGAATAATGATTCAGTTTACAGTATCTTTAATAAATTGCATAAAAACATTTGGGGGAAAAAAGAAAACGCCTGATGCACATTCTTCATTCATTATTTAAAAGTAGAGCAGAAAAAATCCTGCTGTCGTTTTTTTGGTTTAAAAGACACATTGGCAGTTTGCTTCAAAAATAGTAGTCTATAAAAGTAATCTGCAATAAAGTAAAAGTAAATTTTTCTTCCAGGAGAACTTAAGCACCATTATTCCAATGAGATTTCACAGTGGATGGGATTACTCAGATTTAGATAGAAACTCAGATTTACAGTTGGAGTCAAAAGTTTACATACACCTTGCAGAATCTACAAAACGTTAATTATTTTACCAAAATAAGAGGGATTATACAACATGCATGTTATTTTTTATTTAGTATTGACATATATTATGAACAACTGATATCGTTGTTCATGAGTCCCTTGTTTGTCCTGAACAGTTAAACTGCCTGCTGTTCTTAAGAAAAATCCTTAAGGTCCCACAAATAATCTGGTTTTTCAGCATTTTTGTGTATTTAAAGTCTTTACAGAAGGTTCAAATGCAGAAGGAAACCCGATGCATTAAGAGCCAGGGGTGAAAACTTTTGAACAGAATGAAAATGTGTACATTTTTTTTACATAAATATCTTTTTATTTTTTCATTTAGTACTGCACTTGAGAAGCTAGTTACATGTTGATGAAGATACATACATGTTTCCCAGAAGACAAAATAAATTCAATTTACCCTAATCTTCAAATTCAAAAAGTTTTCACCCCCAGGCTTTTACTGCATTGTGTTTCCTTCTGAAGAATCAATGAGCATTTGAACCTTCTGTAATAGTTGCGTATGAGTCCCTCAGTTGTCCTCAGTGTCAAAAGATGGATCTCAAAATCATACAGTCATTGTTGGAAAGGGTTCAAATTCTGGATTTGTGGGACCTGAAGGACTTTTCTGAAGAACAGCAGACAGTTTAACTGTTCAGGACAAACAAGTGACTCATGAACAACTATCACTAAACAAAAAAATCAGCTGTGGATCATTCAGGTAACAACACAGTATTAAGAATCAAGCGAATGTAAACTGTTAAATGGGGACATTTTTATAAATTCACCTATTCTCTTGTGGACTATATGTTAACATTTTTAAGTGAAATATCTTACTCAGGTCAGTACTAAATAAACAATAACATGCATTTTGTACAATCCCTCTTATTTTGGTAAAATAATTAACATTTTGCAGATTCTGCAAGGTGTATGTAAAATTTTGACTTCATCTGTATGTAGAAGAGATTCATTAGTTTTATCACATTTTGTCCTTTTTAATTGTCCATTCCATCAAGCTTCCAAAGTTTAAGTTGGAGAAGAGCAATAAGTGTTTTTTTTTTTAAACGCACTGCTAGCACTCACTGTCTCATCACAAAGTTCAGTTTTAATACGTATGTTTACAAGTAGCAAAAAGAAAAAGCCATTTGAGTAACATAAACACTTCTCCTCTTTAGCTGCATGCTGACAGCTTTCCAAAATGTCCTAATAAGCCATCCCCATTGAGAGTTTACTCATTAGAGTGTAATCGCAGGACTTTAGCTGAATGACCTTTTGTGTCCCCGGAGAGCTGTTAAGCAGCAAAGCAGCACGTTGAAATGTATGTTCAGTGCTCTATAATGGCACCATATGTTGCTACTTTGGGACCTGACAAAAGAGTTAAAATCACTGCTTTCAAAAGCCTGCAGTTCATAAGCCAAGAAAATATGTTTTAGTTTTTGAAATTATGTATAATATTGAAAGTAATAACATGCAATTATAAGACAGAAGGTTATGAGTATGAAACAAAGTGCAATTTAACCGCGAAAAGCTGCAGAACTTGGATGAGTCAGTAGGGAGGTCGGGAAGGTCGGGGTGTCCCTCTGTGTCCGCCAGCGCTCAGCTGTCCTCCCGGAAACCCCGGTCCAGCTGCTGCCCATTACAGCAAGAATGTATCCTTGGGTCGGATGCCAGGAGTGTAGTAGCATATTATTAATGTGGTGACCACCAGCCTCGGCCACTTGTGAGATATTAACATTTCACACAGAGATCCTTCCCATGAACCCCCACCCACACCCTGCCAATGTCAGAAACGTCCGCAGCAACTGCTGTGCATCTCAAACTCCACCAGGGGCATCCAGACAGATAACGGGAAGTGTCAACAAGCAGGATTTACTACGGAGACAGGAGACTATGTGTGTGCTGGAATTTTTTTGTACAGTTCGGTGTTTCTTTGGACACTTTAGTCTCAGGAGTTAATTTTTATTTAGATTTTATCATATAGTTATATTTTATATGTAATATACAGTTGAGGTCAAAAGTTTACATACACCTTGCAGAATCTGCAAAATGTTAATTATTTTACCAAAATAAGAGGGATCATACAAAACGCACGTTATTTTTTATTTAGTACTGACTTGACTGACTCACATAAAAGATGTTTACATATAGTCCACACACGAAAATAATAGCTGAATTTATAAAAATGACCTGTTAATTTTTTTTACATATGGTTGATTATTAATACTGTGTTGTTACCTGAATGATTGTTGTTTAGTGATAGTTGTTCATGAGTCCCTTGTTTGTCCTGGAACAGTTAAACTGCCTGCTGAAAAAACCTTCAGGTCCCACAAATTCTTTGGTTTTTGGATCCATCTTTTCACACTGAGGGACTCGTATGCAACTATTACAGAAGGTTCAAACACTCACTGATGCCTCAGAAGGACAAACAATGCATTAAGAGCCAGGGGTGTAAACTTTTGAACAGAATGAAGATGTGTACATTTTTCTTATTTTGCCTAAATATCGTATTTTTTTTCCATTTAGTACTGCCCTTCAGAAGCTACAGAAGATACTTACATATTTCCCAAAATACAAAATAAGTTAAATTTACCCTGATCTTCAATTTCAAATTGTCCTCAGTGTGAAAAGATCTCAAAATCATACAGTCATTGTATGAGTCGGGGCAGGGAAAACATTTTGAATTTGAAGATCAGGGTGAATTTAACTTATTTTGTGTTCTGGGAAACATGTAAGTGTCTTCTGTAGCTTCTGAAGGGCAGTACTAAATGAAAAAATATATGATATTTAGGCAAAGTAATAAAAATATACACCACTTAATTTTGTTCAAATGTTTTCACCCCCCAGCATTTAATGCACCGTATTTCCTTCTGAAGCATCAGTGAGTGTTTGAACCTTCTGTAATAGTTGCATATGAGTCCCTCAGTTGTCCCAATTTTCAGAAAGGGTCCAAATACACAAAAAATGCTGAAAAAAACAAAAACAAAGAATTTGTGGGACCTGAAGGATTTTTCTGAAGAACAGCGGACAGTTTAACTGTTCAAACAAGGGACTCATGAACAACTATCACTAAACAAAAAAACAGTATTAAAAATCAAGCGTATGCAAACTTTTGAACAGGGTCATTTTTATAAATTCAGCTATTATTTACTCTTGTGGACTATATGTAAACATCTTTTATGTGAAATATCTTATTCAGGTCAGTACTAAATAAAAAATAACATGCATTTTGTATGATCCCTCTTATTTTGGTAAAATAATTAACGTTTTGCAGATTCTGCAAATTTTGACCTCAACTGTATATATTTTTTATTTACTTTTTATTTAACAGACCCTTTAGCAATGGTGTTTTTCCTATCACACTGAACAGTGTGACTCACAATAAGTTCAAACGTTATGAAAAGTTATTCTAAAGTTTGTGTACTTAATGTGTCTACCAAATTATAATTGTTATTAAAGTTATTAAATGTATGCCGCTTTACACCTAACCCTAACCTTAAACGATAAACACCCATGCGGCATGTTATTTTCCAAATTTTTCAATTATTTCCTTCATTTTTATTAAAATGTGTGATATGTGATATGTGATTTGAAAAGGGAGAAGAACAAGTTCGGCAAAAGGCGGATTCGACCTCGATCGCTTTTTGCAATGTTGTCTGACCCTACTACACGTTGGCGGGCGGAGTTAGTGTAAACAGGCTGTGACAACAGTGCGGACTATTTGCACTTAGTGTAAATAGACACTGCATTTGATATATGGTGGAAATAACACTATGGCAGGAATATTCCTAATTTAAAAAAAGGAAAAAAGTGACAGAATTCTCCTGGGGTGCAAATATACCTATTGTGGGACATTGTTTGTGGACCACTTCAACTAATAAGAGTGTAAAATGTGTTTTATGTATTTTCTTAAAGTCCACGGGTCCAAAAAATGTCTATAGTTGAACAGTCGACTAGTTGAAGAAATGGATTTGTGTAGAAATAATAATGTATAGTGTTACTCTTTGAGTGTGGATGTTGTCTCTCTTATTTGAAATGATTGAATAAAACTCAAAAATAAATAAATAAATACATTTTTTGTTGGAAAGATAAGAGACTAATTGGCAACCGAAAAGGCTTGTATTTATGGTATGGTCCCTTGTACTAGAAAGTACAAAACGGAAGGTCTGGCCCCTTTAAACTACGTTTTCAACTCCTTTAGAAACCAAGGAGCCAGACCTATACGTATAACAAGGTAAAACACCGCACTAACAATACATAAGAAGCACTGAGCAATACAGAGTTCCGCTTTAAACAACCTCCTCTATTATACTAAGCCATAGAGCACCTGGGCAGGGCATGCCATTTGGCCTAATGATACATTAAACAAAAAATTAATCTAGTAGACTCCTTAAATATTTTAAAGCTGCCTGCTAATTACAGCGAATGAAAAGCAAAATCAAAACGCTCAGTGCAGTAATTGGGCTCTTTTCTTTGATGCTTCTATAGTTGCCATTGAATGTAGGGACCAAGCCAAACAAAACCAGTACTTTCACTGACCCAAAGCTTTCCCCTAATTACAGCAGCTTTGTATAATACAGCTGTGCACCCCTTCCCCTTAGGGTCGCATCTACACGCTCCCAAAAGAGGAGCGATTCAAAGCTTTTCTCCAGACGCACAGGAAGGTAGTTTGCACACAGCCGACTATCAGAGATGACCTGATTAAATAGAGTGGCCGCTATCTGAGCAAGGTATTCTCTGGATCAAAAATGAGGAACAGATTTTTGCTTGTGCAATATACAAAGTTGCAACAATTATTTAATGGTTTGGCCTGTTTGATTACAAGGTATTTGTAGTTGTTTTTAAGTGCAGAGGTCTATGGGGTGAGGAGGACTGTGGGATGCACTCCAGTGAAAGTGTACTTGCTTATTCACACTTGTTCTACAGGCCACATCGCAGACATGTGCCAGAAAGATGCCCAGCCTCGCAGGCGACTGAACAGACAGACATCAGCTGCGATCTGGAAGTGAGTATGCCTGAAACGTCTCGGACAGAGTGATAACACTGTGGCAGTGTGAGAAAAGCATTTAATCTTAGAATAACAACCTTTCAGTTATGTAGTTACTGTCAGATTTATATTAAAGCTGTCAAATCTGAATAAGAATATTTCTGTCCTGAATAAGATATTTCACATAAAAAATAAAAGAAGTTTACATATAGTCCACAAGAGAAAATAATAGCTGAATTTATAAAAATGACTGAATGATCCACAGCTGTGTTTGTTTGTTTAGTGATAGCTGTTCATGAGTTCCTTGTTTGTCCTGAACAATTAAACTGCCTGCTGTTCTTCAGAAAAATCCTTCAGGTACCACAAATTCTTTGCATTTTTGTGTATTTGAATCCTTTCCAATAATGACTGTATGATTTTGAGATCAATCTTTTCACACTGAGGACAACTGAGGAACTCATATGCAACTATTACAGAAGGTTCAAATGTTCACTGATGCTTCCAAAGGAAATATGATGCATTAAAAGCTGGGGGGTGAAAACTTTTGAACAGAATGGAGATGTGTACATTTTTTAAATTTTGCCTAAATACCATATATTTTTTTAAATTAGTACTGCCCTTCAGAAGCTACAGAAGATACTTACATGTTTCCCAGAAGATGAAATAAATTAAATTCAAAATGTTTTATACATTACATTAATAATTCAGTAGTAATACATTGTGTTTCCTTCTGGAGCATCAGTGAGCATTTAAACCTTTTGTAATAGTTGTTTATATGAGTCTCTCTGTTGTCCTTAGTGTGAAAAGATGAATCTCAAAATCATACAGTCATTGTTGGGAAGGGTTCAAATACACAAAAATGCTGAAAAACAAAAGAATTTGTGGGACCTAAAGGATTTTTTGGAAGAACAGCCCAGGACAAACAAGGGACTCATGAACAACTATAACTAAAAAAAAAAAACAGCTGTAGATCACTCAGGTAACAACAGTATTAAGAATCAAGTACATGTAAACTTTAGAACAGGGTCATTTTAATAATTTCAACCATTATTTTCTCTTGTGGACTATATGTAAACATGCAAAATATCTTATTCAGGTCAGTAAAAAAAAAAAAAAAAAGATTTTATAAATTATCTGTCTATATGTAGTCTATATGACAATTTTTCACAGCTTTTTTCAGTATTTTTCCCACTACTTTACTTTCCTATACTGTAGAATGAGGTTTCAAAAATTGTATTTGCAGTGTTTTGGCCACATCCAACATTTAGGATGCCACTTCCTTTAAACAAAGAGGAAATGGTTTAACAGTCTACTGCAATGGCTGCGCAGTGAGAATGTGCTATGTATTCAGTCCAGTCATATCGCTACCCTTAAACTATTTTATTCTACATGGGGTGGCTCACATCATTGGGGACGCCATGCTAAGATCACATGACCACTTACTCATTTGATTTTGGTAACCCTACTTAAAATTCAAATGACAGAGCACACCTTGAAAATTAAGACGAATGTACACAGAAAAAAACTTATGTTAGACTAAACCAATTATTTACAAAGTACAAAAATACACACAACTTCCAATCACACAGAGCAGCCGCACAAACCGTCTCTGTGAATAGACCAGCTCTGTTGAAAGGCATTTGCAGGCAGAGAAGTGGAGCAAATGTGCTGGTGTGTGAAGCCGGCGGAGAGGCCTAGCTGAATGTGGCTCTGCCAAGCCTCTCTCAGAGGCCACGCACGGCCCCTTTCAGAGCCGGCCCAATCGCCTCTAATCTCTGACCCCATCAATAAGATGTATTCAGACTCCATCAAACAGCCGAGCTGCTGTGCAGGCGGGCAGAAACCGCTGGGGGAGAACCATGGGAAACACTCCTTTAATTGTCCCTCGACCTTTTTAAAGAATATTAAGCTGCATTAGTTGTCTATGAGCCTTTCTTTCCTGGCCTTTCTTTTGGAGAGGGCTACAGCAGCCCACTCAGCCAACAGGCCATTAAACGTGACAGGTCTTTGTGGAGAGAGGGGAAACACACGGCGGAGATGAGGCTCGGCCGCTGTGCATGAGGAGGGCAGCGAGAGGCTCTGGTTTACATCAATCCTCTCAGCCCACACGGAGGACTCCGTATCTACCATGAATAATTCTCTGTCTGCTGTAGGCTCCCGCTCAGCTGCCGCCAACACTGCGCTTCTACGCGTAGCCCGAACAAGACAGAGCGTAATTGCTGTATAATGGTTACATTTCCCAGTCGCATTCTCCGTGGTGAGCGTTATCGTTATTATGGATATTGCTAGAAACCTACAGCCCACTCCAGTTATTCCCCAGCGGGAGATAGGGCTGTTTCAGAGAGGAATGTGATGAAGGCGTTGTTTGATAAGTTGCAGTGTAGGAATCTAACCTGTGGAATGCAAGCTTATTAAGAGACTACAGTCTTAGCTTGCATCACTAATTATAATTTAGCATAAATGACCTGTAAGACTCCTCTTCTACTACGTTTCTGAATGAAAAGGAATAGTGCTTACAGCATAGCACCCTAAAAAAAAATCTACATATCATAATTGCAGATTCATAACTGCACCTCATTTTTTCATTTCAACTTTGTTTCTCTGAACTGTGGCTTTATATCTCACAAATGACACAATGTTTCTTATAATTGCAACTTAACTTGTCATTAATTACTCCCCCTCACGTCATTCCAGACCCGTAAGACCTTCGTTCATCTTCGGAACACAAATTAAGATATTTTTGATGAAATCCGAGAGCTTTCTGACCCTGCATAGACAGCAACGTAACTTAAATTACTACCTCTTAAAATTTCACATTATATCTCACGATTGTAAATATTTATACATCACAATTGTAACTTTATTTCTCATAGTTGTGCCTTTTTATCTCACAATATTACAAATTGCACATTTCATGCGACTCTATTTTGCAGTTGTGATTTAATATCAAAATTGCAATGTTATATCTCAGAATTCTGACTTTTTATATTTCAGTTGCAAATATACTGTGTATCTCCTAATTGCAACTGTTTATTTCAGTTGCAACTTTAAATATCTCATTGCAACATTACATCTTTCCATTTAAATGTCAAATCTCACAACTGCAACACTATAAAACTCAACTGTATAACTCAGCTTATTTGCATTTTTATATTGCAGTTGCAACTTTATTTCTCATAACTGCAACTTACATTTCATTTTTATATCACAATTGCAATTTCACATCAGAATTGTTGTAACTATTCACCTCATTTCTACAATTTCTCTTAATTTCAATGTTAAATCTTACAGTAACTTAATTTTGCACAACTGCAACTTTTTCAGTGTCATATCTTACAATTTTAAATAACTTTATAACTATATATACATCTCCACTTCAGCATTATATCTCTCATTTTCAACATTAAATCTCACAGATGTATTTTCATATTGCACAGCCGAAACTTTATATCCCACTACTGCATCTTTAAATTTCAAATAATTGTACATTTATGATTTCCTGTCTTATTGTACACAAGCAAAAAAATCTTTCATAGCTTAATTTAGCTCTCTTTGTCCCAAAACACGCAATGATTTTTTCAATGCACGTTGCTCTTTTCTGCAATTCCTGCAAAGCAGGCAATAATAAAAGGATAATTTAATGCGAAAGAACAGCAGACTCATGGGCAGATGCACCTGACAAGCATTTGGAGAGGTTAAAATGATGTTTTGCAACCTTCCTTAGTTTGGGGGGAAATTGTTATTGTGAGCTTAAACCACCCAGTGAATAGCTGCTTTCTGAGTAAATTATGCATCACCTCCTTTTCACGTGTAGTGTGTTAAAAAGCTTGCCTTGACCTTGTGACACCAAGCATAGAAATTCAACATAAAGCTCTTATAGAACCCCAAAATGGCATATGTTCCATTGAATGGAGGGTCCATTAATCAACAACCATTAAGCTCTAAATAGGCAGATTTTGAAGGGGGACATGGCCTAGACTCATCTGCTTATCTAAAGTGTTCATATGATCCAAAAAAGTCACCTTGTCATCTTTTAAATGAGCACAGATATTGAGGAGAACAGAACGATGCCAGAGATGGACGGAAGGGGGGAGGGAACTAGCGAGGGTCTTTGGTGAGGTTGGGTGGGGCTCTATTTTAGCCATGACACAAAGGCGTTGCTGTGCAATCAGCTCTGTGTAAAATTGGTGCTCTGTGCCGGGCACAATGGGGCACAAAGGCAGGGGGCTGGTGGCCCAGTCGGGAGCGCAAGGACACAGCTGTGAACAGAGCCTGCACAGCCCCGCTCAATATGGGCCCTCATCACATCTGTAGTGGTCCGGCCGCGGTTTCCGCAAGTCCGCCGCACAATGAGAGCCCTCAGCAAATCCTTTGTTGTGACTTTCAAGGCCCTTTTTAGCCAAAATCTTAAATATTTCATTAGGCCCCCTTCGCCCGCTCCCATTCTTCAGGTCTATTATGAAGAGGCGAACTGCGCTTTACCCTGAAATCCATTCCCCTGAGGGTCAACAAAAGACTTCTTCAAATCTGTTTGAGTTCTGATGCAATCCTGTTGCTCCTCAAACACGCCAATGTTTAAGTTTCAAACTGTGAAAAAAGGGGCTAAACTTACTTTTATGTCTTTTATGCGTTCACGTCAACCGTTCATATCGTGAATATATATGGATGGATCTTAATCAAGCTGTGACTTATAGTTAAAATTAGGAAAATATCTGCAATTTCAGATCTAAAGTTGTTTTTGTGCTTAAAATGAGTCTTATTGTTTAATTAATGTTTGAATTAACCTTAAAACATTTTTATAGATACCTTGAGAAAGACTTAACTTTAGACAGAAGTTAATTAAATGGATCTGAATAAACTTTATTTATCTCCATTACAACATTGCATGTCTCAATTTCAACATTAAATTTCAACTGCAACTTTAATTCTCTGTTATTTGTGCTTAAAATAAGTCTTATTGTTTATTTAATCTCTGAATTAAAATAAATGTATCATAATTATTTAGATAATGTTAACAGATGACTTGAGCAACTTAAAACTGGTCAAAAGTTAATTGGATGGATCTGAATAAACGTTATATATTGCAATATTATGTCTATTAATTTCAATATTAGTTATCAATTGCAACTTTAATTCTCCTTTATTTGTGCTTAAAATAAGTCTTATTGTTTATTTATTCTCTAAATTAAAATAAATTTGTCATACTTATTTACATAATTTTAATAGATGACTTGAGCAAGACTTAAATTTGGATCTGAATAAACTTTATATATCTCCATTGCAACATTATATCTAGTAATTTCAACATTAAATATCAATTACAACTTTAATATCCATTATTTGTGCTAAAAATATGTCTTTTTGTTATTTCTTCTCTGAATTAAAATAAATTTGTCATGATTATTTAGATCGTTGTAAATACTCCATTGCAACATTATATCTATAAATTTCAACATTAAATATCAATTGCAACTTTAGTATTCCTTTATTTGTGCTTAAAATAAGTCTTATTGTTTGTTTAATCTCTGAATTAAAATATATAAATATAATATTTTTCATTGCTAGTTTTGCAAAGAAATAAATTATTATACTATTTTTAATTAAAAAAATGTAATTCAAAAACATTTTCTTGTTTGTTGTAACCTACATGCTATTTTGAAAAAAATATTTAATAAAAAATATATAATATCACTAAATTAAACACTAACCTTTAAAAATGAAACATTATTATGACTCAATTATTAATCATTTTAATAGACAGCTTGAGAGACGTAAATTGGTTTATTAAATTACTTCATATTTCATAATTAATTAAGAAATGATGTACTAAATCATATCAGTTAACACTGTTTTCTGATGCTCATCCAATAAAGTGTGTTTGCCGATAGTTTTCACCGGCCTGCTTTCCAATCATAGACTACCGGCAGCAGATGATAAACCACTCCCATACAAATATTAAACACTTGTTAATAACTTTTGCCTCTGTGGCGCAAAGAGCTCTGTCAGCCTCGCTAAACAGGCCTGAAAAGGATTTGCCTTTATGTGAGGCCTTAAACTGCCGTGCTGATTTGGCCGGTAACAATGAGCGGGCTTTTGTCGGGGTTGAGGGGGCCTTGATTTATCCAACACTTTAAGCAGCCCTAATGAATAATTCAATGTTATCATTCAACTTGCCGCTCAGTTATTATGTTTTGATTCTTTTTTTCACACGTGAGGGAACCGGCCGGACAGGGGGTATCGTGCAGGGGCACCTAGGGGGAAATAATGCACAGCATGGGACAAAACAAGAAAGGCCCCGGCGCAGGACTCTGGCTGTCAGCTTGATAAATATAATGTGTCACCAATTAAAAACTCATTGCCATTCTCTAATTCAGCCAGCGCCTTGTTAACCGCTGCCTGGCAGGGAGGCTCCCGCTCTGTCCCGGCCCCTGCTACCAGCACCCTCCATAATAGAGGGCCTGCTTTTCCCATCCTTTAAAACCACATCCCCTTTCCATTGGCATGTAAATAAGACATTCATTCAGCACCACTTTTTCCATCCGAAGCAAAAAAAAAAGACCATCAATGTCTTTGATTCAAATCTTTTTTTCTCCGGAAAACAAAGAATTCTATAGTTTCAGATTTTTTAACGCCGAAAAAAACTTTTCTTGCCTTTCTTTTGGGGCATTCTCATGTTAATGCTGTTGACACAACTTTGGGCAGCGTGGGTATACAACGCATATGAACCCTAGCAGGAGTCCATTACAGAAATGCCATTTAGCAAGCTGTTTCTGTGAGAAAGTCAAACGTTTAAGAGGCTTTTTTAAAAGCGCCTGAGAATCAGTGCTTCACAGAAGCAGCGGGAGGCCTTTTCTGAGAGCTTCCCTGAAACTAAGGGCTGTCCAGGTCTCTGATGTTTGCTAACCGGAGTCAAAAGTGCCGGAATGCATAAGAATGCTGTTTATTCTTAAGCGATGTGTAATGGTTTGTCCTCTAGGACTTTTGCACTCAACCGCTCACTCCTTTTATCGTTCAGTGTTCATTCAAAGTACTTCTTTGGTCTCTGCTTTTGCCTTGAAGTGTTAGAGTCTTGTTTGTTTGTTTATTCATGCGTTTGTTTATTTATTGTTATTAAAATTATGCCAAATGGTTCCCAAACTCTAACATACAAATTAGAGCAGTCAGGTTAAAGGTCAGAGAACTAATCGCAGCGATGGATCAGTTGAGTCAACGAGGTGTCAGAGAATCAACATCACTGTCTAAGAGAAGAAGAAAGTCTGGCTTGGATGATTTAAGAAAATATTTAATTGAATCTAAAGTAAACAAACGTATTTAGCGACTTATTTTAAAGCATGGCTTGTTCACCAATCATGAGATAATGGCACGAGATATATATAAATATACTTTCATCATTAATTATTATCAATAAAGGAATATTCTGGGTGAGCTTGACTGACAACATTTGCTACCCATTACTGTCAATTTTTTTGCTTTATAGACTAAATTAATGCCTTTAGTAATCGATAGCAAGCAGCAGGTGTTTTAAATTTGTATTTTATCTAGATTTGTCTTAAAATAATAATAAAAATGCACTGACGCAAAATGTGCAGTTTTTAACCTTACAAATCCTGACATTTGAAATAATAGGTAGGAAAAAGAATGCAATATATAAATATTTTAAAGGGGTAGTTCACACAAAAATGAAAATTCTGTCATTAATTACTCACCCTCATGTCGTTCCAAACCGTAAGACCTTCGTTCATCATCAGAACACAAATTAAGATATTTTTGATGAAATCCAAAAGTTTTCTGACCCTGCATAGACAGCAACATAACACGTTCAAGGCCCAGAAAGGTAGTAAGGACATTGACAAAATAGTCCATGTGACATTAGTTGTTAAACTGTAATGTTATGAAACTACAAGGATACTTTTTGTGCCCAAAGAAAACAAAAATAACAACTTTATTCAGCAATTTCTTTTCTTCATGTCATTTTCATCCATGTGTACACAAAAGTACCACGTTGTGTCTATGCAGGGTTAGAAAGCGCTCGGATTTCATCAAAAATATCTTAATTTATATCCTGAAGATAAATGAAGGCCAGCTTGCATATAGTGAAGGTCTTACGGGTTTGGAACGACATTAAGGTGAGTAAATAATGACAAAATTTTGGGGTCAACTAGCCCTTTAAGTTGCATAATTATTTTGTGTTGAGTATAGTATTTAATACATTTATGAGAATATGAAGTTCATACTTGAGGAGGGAAAAAACACCTTGATTTTATTCAAAGGCCCTAACCATTTGCAAAAATATGCAATCTGGTGTAGTTGCTGATGATAATAAAGTAAGATGAAATTCTGTTAGCCTGTAATGTAAATCAAAAACATCTTTATAACAGTTTATTCCATGATCTGTCTGAATACTGGATTCTGATTGGCTGGCATGTATGCAGTAAAACTGTTTAATGCACAGGTAGTTAGTTAATGCGCTGCTTTAATTGAAGCACACAAACGCACACACACACACACACAGAGAGGTTGGAGTCAACTTGTCAACACTTCCCCAGGATTTTTATTAATAAAATAGCCTAGATTGCTACATTATATTCTTTAGCAATGAGGTGGTAAAATTGCTGTTTTTTAAGTAATTGTTTGTAGAGAGAGACACGCAGACGCAGCATACAGGTAATGCACACACAATTGGAAAATAAAAACAAAGGTTTGTGTAGCACTAGCTCTGCGATGTACGTCCACGATGCTACATACAATGGAATCACGTCTAAGTTCATCATCTGTGTACTCCGACTCAAAAAGTTAGGGCATGGTGAAAAACTCCATCTCATTTTCTCCTACAACTTCAGAATCGTCCGACATTGTTGTACCCTTTTATTTGTAAACAGCATTTTACGTACTTTCACTTCCTTAAACGTCTTTGCACGTTTGTTGTGTAAACACTGGGTCTGTAGTTCCGCCTAGGTCGCGCGTGACCTTTCGATGTGATTTTGTAGTATGTAGCGTTGTGGACGCACATCCCAGAGCTAGTGCTACACAAGCTTTTGTGCTTAAAAAGTATACAAATTTTTATTTTTCGAAAAAAAAAGGACGCGTTTTGCTAGATAAGACCCTTCTTCTTTGGCAGGGATAGTTTAGAGCCATTTGAAGCTGCATTTAAACTACATTTTGGAAGTTCAAAATCAGGGGCACAACTGAAGTCCATTATATGGAGAAAAATCCTAAAATGCTTTCCTCAAAAACCATAATTTCTTTACGACTGAAGATAGAAAGACATGAATATCTTGGATGACAAGGGGGTGAGTAAATTATGTGCAAATTGTTGTTGTGGAAATGGACTTCTCCTTTAAATGCACTTTGCGTCAGGTGATTCTTTGCCCCCGCCTCGTGCACCGTTGATTGTCCCTTCCATATAAGACTACTTACGTTAAATTCATGTATCTATCTGTTGTCACTCTATATCTCCCAAAACTATTTCTTAGTAAGATGATATTTAAATGCTCGTTTTTATGATTAAAGCGCTGTAGTTTTTATTGTTGAGGGGAAAATATATAATGTAATGCAATACAATGATGATTCATTTCTGCATGATGTATCTTATCTGATAAGAAATAACTGAATCAAGTCAGGTTGATTCAGTTATATTGAATAACATTTTGATTTAAAACCAGTTAACTTACATTACCACACAGTGCACTTTTTTTTTTTTTTTTTTTTTTTTTTTTTTTTACAAAAGCTTACAATCATTGTTTGGCAATTAGCAGAATTCCACAGGTGCTTTCAGTTTGTATTTTATCCATAGTAGTCCTAATGAAAATCATTAACAATTCAATGAATCAATAATCATACATACTGAAGTCCAAATGCAGTTAAATAAAATTATTGTCTGCACTAATCAGCCTCAGACGCTTTCAAAAGAGCTTAAATTTCCCCATTTTATTTTATTATTAATTGTTACATTTAATATTTTTCCCATTTTATTGATTTATTTTATTGGTTAATTATTTATTATATTTTATTATTTTCCCAGATTATCATCAAAAGTATGCCATATTCAGATTTTGACATACTATATAACGGAAATGGACATAAGCACAGTGCCTTCCGCAGCACTCACTGTTCTCCATTGATGTGTCTTCAAAGAAACTTTCACAGATTATGAGCCACTGTTTTTCACATCCGCTCTGAATCAGCGTGGCCCCTGGCATGCAAAGATGAGGGGCCAGCTGTGTTTGTGCCACACAGTGGAAAGAAAGAGAGAGAGAGAGAATCAGTTGAACACGCAGTGTAATATATAATGCCTGCTTCTGTCTCTTCTCAAGCCTCTCTCATGCAGTGGTACAGGAATGTGGAATATTCCATTTAAAAGGCTCTAAATAAGTGTTTCCAAGCTGTTTTCAGCATTTCAAAGACTGTCTGCCAGAAGCATTGAATTAAGGAGAGCGTGCCCCCCTCCCCAACCAAACCCATCCCCACCTACACACCCTCCCGCCCCACCAGCAGGACGGCTCAAAGCCCAGGCTCATTACTACTGTCACACCGGCAGTGGAGAGGCTTGGCACAGCCTCGTGTACTTAATTGAATTAGACATACCCGCTTGTTTAGGCATTGTGCGATGGCATGAGAATCCCGCAGCCTTTTTCCATGATAAAAACGAGAGGCCTCGGCAACACTTGTCAGCAGATCTAAGCGTTCCGAACTGAGTGTGAAACTGTGGAGCCAGAGGGAAGGTGGCACGGAGGGACAAGACACACAGGAGCATCTTTTCACAACCTGGAAAGGTGCCCGCCATGGAATGCTGGGAGCAGCGTGTTAGGGCACTGTATCCACGCTCCGTAATCACACAGTAATCAGCGTCTAACTAAGATATGACCACGTGTTAAGGGCCTGGGTCAACAATAATTATGCATGGAGACTGTTGCCAAAGCATTTGGCTCATTGCAGCATTTTCTATGAAGATCATCAGTTTTTAGATTTGCAGATGACGGGAATTCTGTAGGAATGCAACAATATTCATTTTTCTGCATGATAACGATAAGCCAAGTATAATTTTCATGTTATGACTGATAAATGGCCAACATTAAATATATATTATTTTGTCTAAATAAATTAAACAAAAGAAAATAAATCTATGAATTAAATAATATGTTGTTTTTGAGAAGTTGCTAAATTTATGAATACTTTTTAGCGAGCGTTAAATGACGGCAAAGATAATCTACGTGTAAAAATAGAAAAGAAAAGAAAAATCTGATATTAATCTATATACAGCTGTGGTCAAAATTTTACATAGACGTTGCAGTATCTAATTAAAATGTTAATTATTTTACCAAACAAAATGCATGTTATTTTTAATTACATTTACATATAGTCCACAAGAGACAATAATAGTTACATTTCTAAAAATGACCCGGTTCGAAAGTTTACATACGCTTGATTCTTAATACTGTGTTGCTACCTGGATGATCCACGGCTGGGTTTTTTTGTTTGTTTGTTTTTGTGATGGTTGTTCATGAGTCCCTTGTTTGTCCTGAACAGTTAAACTGCCTGCTGTTCGTCAGAAAAAAACCTTTAGGTCCCACAAATTCTTTGGTTTTTCAGCATTTTTGTGTATTTGAACCCTTTCCAACAATGACTTTATGATTTTGAGATCCATATTTTCACACTGAGCACAACTGAGGGACTCATATGCAGGTATTACAGAAGGTTCAAATGCCCACTAAAGCTCCAGAAGGAAAAACCATGTATTAAGACATGGGGGGGTGAAAACTTTTGAACAGAATGAAGGTGTGTACATTTTTCTTATTTTACCTAAATATATATATTTTTTCATTTAGTACTGCCCTTCAGAAGCTACAGAAGATGCTTACCTGTTTCTCAGAAGACAAAGTAAGTTAAATTTACCCTAATCTTCAAATTCAAAAAGTTTTCACCCCCTGGCTTAATGCATCATGTTTCCTTCTGAAGCATCAGTGAGCATTTGAATCTTCTGCAATAGTTGCATACGAGTCCCTCAGTTGGCCTCAGTGTGAAAAGATGGATCCTAAAATCATACAGTCATTGTTGGAAAGGATTCAGTACACAAAGATGTTGAAAAAGCCAAAGAATTTGTGGGACCTGAAGGATTTTTCTGAAAAACAGTGGGCAGTTTAACTGTTCAGGACCAACAAGGGACTCATAAACAACTATCACACACACACAAAAACAGTTGTGGATCATTCAGGTAACAACACAGTTTTAAGAATCAAGCGTATGTAAACTTTTGAACTGGGTCATTTTTATAAATTCAGCTATTATTTTCTCTTGTGGACTATATGTAAATGTCTGAAACATCTTATTCAGTTCTAATACTGGACAACTGCCAATATGGCTCAGATAAATCATGCATCCCTAGAATTCTCACTTTGTATATGAAAAAAAAACTGTGGCTACATGTTCGTTTTTGTACTTTTTGTCCGAATCCACAAGTGAGGACGGACATAAAAGAAGAAAAAACGTCACTGCTAGATGACATCAGAAGCCAGAGCTCGGCCTTGTGACCCACATCTCTTAACCTATCTTTAAAAGACAACAGCCCGTATGCACTTTAGGATTTTGGAGTTTTGCTTTAAAATTCAGGGCGAAAGAGGGTGAGCAAAAGAGGCAGAAAGATAGTGAAAGAGCTGCCTAATGTGATTGCCCTCTGCATTTATCCCGCCAGCTTTGAAGAGAGCTAAGAGGAGATGCCTCAGTGCTGTCACTACATAATGTCACCTCACTAACCCTCAGGGTCAGACCCAGACTAACGCCGTAACCCGGGGCCCTGATCCGCCTCCAGCCCCTTTAGTGGTGCACCCAGCTGTCAGTAATGCAGCCCAAACTTTATTCAATTCGAAATCAGTCAACGTGAAAGGATAATCTCTGAATAATTGGAGCCTATGGACCCTGGAGAATCTTATGCCTTTTCTTAACTTTCCCTCAATACCCCTGACTTATTTTCCAAGAGGACACCCTTGTTACCCTCAATGAACAACCAGATGGGCAATTATAATTTTGCAATAATTGTTGAGTGGGTTTTCAGCAGCCGTGGAGGGTTGTCAGTCAGGCTGAGAGGGCGTAAACATGGCTTCTTCTGGGCCACCAGCACTCTACAAATGAAAGAACAGCGAACACCAGACATGCCGACGGTCTACCATCCAAATCCATTTCTCTTTCCTCTTCACATGAATAAAACGCAGACAATTAAATGACTGAGACGGTCACATTCCTTCGCATTAGCATTGAAGAGTCGCGACATTCCTGAGATGTTTCCCATTATGACCTACGGACTGTAGAGCTTTTGAAATGTCACAGACAATGCATGACATTTTGATGAACACTTCTTCGCAAACATCTAATAAATCTTCATTTCGCTCTCTCTCTGGGAAATCTGTCACTGGGATGATTTATAACGATGCACCATTCCAAGATTTCGCTATGTTATCATAAAGCGCTTATGTTCATAATTTCACTGAAAATTTCATTGAGAATCAATGTCACGTTTACATGCCAGCATCAATAAATGAATCTAATCAAAACAGAATGATAAAGCAACACTGTTTACACTTGAAAAATGACCTTTCCATCAGCTAAACCACATAGAGCATGAATGGATGACACAGAGAGAGCAAGCGAGCCTCGGATCCTCTGTACTGCTGTGCTTTACGTGTCTGTCTCTCTGCAGTACGGATGATCCGCTAATGGAAGCCCCTGTCACACTGGGAGGGCTGATGCTGAACACAATAAGATATGAAAATTAGCAACGCTGGTGCTGCTACTGCTACAATAATCAGTCATGGGACTGTCAAACTGGCATTGGTTGAGCTCCATCTGGGACAAGCCAGAGGTGGTGGGATACCAGTGGAGATGGCAACCCGCCAGACCACACCTGTGAGAGCTTTCCAAACATGTTTTCAGCCACAAGTTTTTTTTTTATTTGGCGGGGTACATTCATTTATTAAATGACATTTTTACTTTGCATTTAAAGTAAAAATGTCATTTAATAAATGAATGTACCCTGCCAAGGGATGGTTCACCCAAAAATGAAAATTTTGTCATTAATTACTCACCCTCATGTTGTTCCGAACCTGTAAGACCTTTGTTCCTCTTCAGAACACAAAGATATTTTTGATGAAATGCGAGAGCTTTCTGATCCTGCAAAGACAGCAACACAACTACTATGTTCAAGGCCCAGAAAGGTAGTAAAGACATCATTAAAATAGTCCATGTGACTGATGTGGTTCGGATGAACGTGTCAGTCTTCGTTGCATGTTCACAAGAGTACCACAACACATAAAAAGTATTTTCGTAGCTTCATAAAATTACAGTTTTCATCCAAAATATCTTAATTTGTGTTCTGAAGATGAACGAAGGTCTTACGGGTTTGGAACGACATGAGGGTGAGTAATTAATGACAGAATTTTCATTTTAGGGTGAACTGTCCCTTTAAATTTGGCAGGTGGATTTAGCCACAGTGTGTAAAAATCACAATTCAACTTATCTGGGTTTTTTGCAGGTTCTAAAAAGTTTTGTAAGTCCTTGAAAGGCCATAAAAGGTCTAACATTAAAGCATAAAGACTTATGTATGAAGCCATGACATTAAATTGTTGCATGCACTGCAAAAAATTTAATTTCTTTGTATTTTTTTGTCTTGTGCAAATGGAAATATCAAGTCTTGTTTTCTAAAAAGTGTAATAAAATTGAGTAAATTTAGGCTTAAAACAAGAAGAAATGTGACCCTGGACCACAAAACCAGTCTTAAGTAGCACAGGTATATTTGTAGCAATAGCCAAGAAAAACATTGTATGGGTCAAAATTATCGATTTTTCTTTTGTGCCAAAAATCATTAGAATATTAAGTAAAGATCATGTTCCATGAAAATATTTTGTAAATTTCCTACCATAAATATATCAAAACTTATTTTTTGATTAGTAATATGCATTGCTAAGAACGTCATTTGGACATTTTTAAAGGCGATTTTCTAAATATTTTTATTTTTTTTATTTACTGATTTTTTTTTTTTTTTGCACCCTCAGATTCCAGATTTTCAAATGGTTGTATATCAGTCCTATCCTAACAAACCATACAACAATGGAACACTTTCAGATGATGTATGAATCTAAGTTCTAAAAAATTGACTCTTATGACTGGTTTTGTAGACCAGGGTCACAAATATCTGTCAACAGAATATGAAAAGAAGAATATGTATAGAATATATAGAATGTGGGTTTTTTTTTCCATTTGAATTAAGTAAATCCATTGGCATTTCTTGGTCCTATTTTATCATAAATTCACTTCATTTTGATAAATATCTAAAAGACTTCTTATCATATGCAATTTTATAATTCATCTAGATTGACTACTTTTATTTCTATACCCAGTCTTCTTCCTTGAATCTCCTTCCATTTACATTCTAAATTATCTTTAATTGGTCTTTTAAAAAAGTCTTTAATTGCTTCACGAAACTTGCCCTATTATCTAAGGGTCAACTGATTATTAACCTGCCCGATTATTGGCGCCACTATTAAGCATTTTTATAATTATCGGTATCGGTCATTTTCAAAACCGATTTGCCATTAAAATAATTTAAAAGCATATAAATAAAGTTTTTGTCAGAGCCCTAGTTATTCTTAATTCTTTAATTAATATTCATTCTTAAACCAGAGATATTATTATCTGTCTACTTGATCTGTAATAATCTGTATCAGCATTGGCCCTGAAAAACACATATTGGTCGACCCCTACTCTTATCTCAGTTTCTATAATAACATAAAATATATTTTAAACCACAACAAAATTACAGAAGACTTGAAAGTCAAAACATGTTGACTAAAAATGATTATGATTGATTACTTTTAATAGTTTCAGAGCCAGATCAGATATAAAGCGCAAATGCCATCCTGTAAGCTGAGGCAACACCAACGACCTCATCTCATCACAGGATAAACCTTCTTGTTTAATGACACTGATGATTGTAACAACAAGAGGAAAGAGAAAGTGCACTGGGCCCAAGACAAACAGACACACGGTACAGCCTGGCGTACTTGAACAAATCTCCCGCCAACGAGTCAAGCAAAATATTTTCTCTGCTCAATCAGAGTGGCACATCACTTCCTGTTCTGGAGGAGGCATCAACCAGTGGCTCAGAACTGCCTGTTTTCCATGCCACAACTTCCTGACAGCCATCCAGCTGCTGAGAAAAAAAAATCCACAAAAGGGGAAACAGAAAACAGAAAAGCTGCCCATTGTGAGAACGATCTCAGGGCCGCCAGGGGACGGGAACAGTCTCTTTAGCAACACCAGAGAAACAAGCCCACAGACGGTTGTAAAATCAGCCAGTTTTGCAAGCCTGAAAAAATGCCGCCCAGACCCAAACTCATTAATGAGACACTGAAGAGATCAGGATTTACGGCCTGCTACAAAAGCACAGACAAGAGCACTAGAAATCTGTGCCAAACTAAACATCACAATGAATTCTAATACACGCACATGAGATCTTGAAGTACAAAGGCTGGATTTTGTAAGTGATGACTTCACAATATGTTCATATTCACAATTACATTTTTTAATCACAAATATTTATCAATATCAGTGCACTGACTTGTTGTTAGCTTTTTTTTTAATGTTTATATACTTTGTTTTTTCAAAAATGTAATGCAATTGTTATTTTTTAATATTTTTGTTTTCAATTATTAAATGAGGAAATATTAAAGAAATATAAAAATTTGATCAAATGCCAAAAATAAATCTAGCTATCAGCAAGGGTCCTCCCAAATATTTTGACATTTATGTGACGATTACACATGACTATATTCAGCCTCCGAACTAAAACGTATCTATAAATGACAAGTATCTGAATGAAAGGCTGTGTTTCCACTTCTAATCCTCTTTAATTACCCTGTTAGTGTGAAAGCCCTTGTGAACAGACCCCTTTAAGTGGCTAGATATTATAAATCAATGACGGTTTGTTATTCCGTTCATTTAAACAAAGGGGAGACGCATAAAAAGCCATTAAAATGACACGTGAATTGGCAAACAAACTGTTTAATTTGTGTCTGCGCTGCGAAGGGGGCTGCGAGACAGTGACGTCGGGGCAAAGGAAATTTACATCTGATTCGAGTTTAATGGGCCGTAGCGGGCTGGCCGCCTGGTCTCCACGGAAACCAATCTTTTCTCAAGATTTTCAACAGGCCGAAATGTTCCTTTTTTGTTAATTTCAAATGTGTCATGTGATCCCAATGGGGCAGGAGCTTGTATGTATCAATTTGTTTCTGTTGCAGGGCCTGCAATAGCCCGGCAATGAATATATGGGCTATTGAGTCCAGCCACACAATGGCCCCAGCTGATGTGGTTGCCACAGAGACACGCCCACACAAAGCCCAGGAATGATGACATATGGTCTCAACCTGCCTGGTCAGAAGACCCCCAATAGCCCTGACTGCATTGGATGACAAAACCCTCGAGCAGGCCATTTATCTGTGCCTACTCATTTCATGCTAAAATAAACTTTTTATAAAGTTTCTAGAGGCCGTGCACAAGGAGTAAAACAGAGGCCCCAAAGCCACCATGTAAAGTGAAGAATTCATCATTAAGTGATTAACAAAGGCTTCTTTACCACCTGCTCCTACATTTATACGGACATTACTGACGGCTTGTTCCTTTTTAGAGTATATAGCAACAGCGATGCAAAGAATCAAAGTCTGAAATGCTACTAATGTGCTGTATTTTTAAAAAAAAGTTGTTTCTTTAATACATCTTACATAGCCATTAGTGTGGAAAAAGGTTAGAAATAGTTTTTCTAGCAGTTCAGATTTTTTCCCACAGAATTGTGAAATCTAAACAGAATTCGAAGGGGAAAATAGTCAGAATTGTGAGATATAAACTCAAAACTGCTAGAAAAAAGTCAGTGTTCTGAGTTTATATCTTGCAAGCCTGTTTTTATATCTTACAGTTTTTATTTTGTCTCAGATTTGTGAGAAAAAAGTGAAAACCATGAGATGTAAACTCAGAATTAGTGTGGAAATTCCATTTCTGCTATGGAAGGTAAAAAGGTAATTGCAGCTTTTATTTTGTGAGTTTATTTCTCACAGTTCTGTTTTTTTTGTTGTTGTTGTTGTTGTTGTTTTTCACAGAATTGTGAGGAAAAAAGGGAGATATAAACTCACAATTTAAAGGAAAAAAGTCAGAATTGCGAGATATAAACTCAAAATTGCTAGAAAAAAGTCAGAGTTCTGAGTTTATATCTTGCAATTATCTTGCGATTATATCTTGCATTTTTATATCACAGTTTTTACTTTTGTCTTTATATCACACAGTTTGTTACTTGTTTTTTTTTTGTTACTTTTTTAATTGTGAGAAAAAAGTGAAAACTGTGAGATGTAAACTTTAGAAGAATTATTTTGGAAATTCCATTTTTGCTATGGAAGGTAAAAAGGTAATTGCATTTTTTTTCTAGAAATTCTGAGTTTATTTCTCACAATTCTGATTTTTTTTCTTTTCACAGAAATGTGAGGACTAAAGGGAGATATAAACTCCTTTTTTCAAAGGAAAAAAGTCAGAATTGCGAGATACAAACTCAAAATTGCTAGAAAAAGCCAGAGTTCTTAGTTTATATCTTGCAATTATATCTTGCATTTTTATATCACACAGTTTTTACAGTTGGTTACTTTTTTTTTTTTTTAACAGTTTTTTACTAAATTGTGAGGGAAAAGGTCAAAATTGTGAGATATAAACACAACTGCTAGAAAAAAGTCAGAGTTCTGAGTTCATATCTTGCAATTATCTTGCAATTATATCTTGCATTTTTATATCACACAGTTTAACTTTTGTCTTTTACAAACTTTTGTGATACACAGTTTGTCACTTGTTCTTTTTTTTTGTTACTTTTTTTGAATTTTGCGAAAAAAGTGAAAACCGTGAGATGTAAACTCAGAATTAGTTTGGAATTCCATTTCCACCGAGTTTATTTCTCACAATCACAAATTTTTTCCACAGAATTGTGAGGGAAAAGGTCAGAAAAATTGCTAGAAAAAAGTCAGAATTATGTGTTTTTTTAATTCTGTTTTTATATCTCACAGCTTTTACTTTTGTCTCAGAATTGTGAGGAAAAAAGTGAAAACCGTGATATGTAAACTCAAAGTTAGTACAGAATTTCATTTACGCTGCGGAATTAAAAAGTATAAAAGGTAATTGCAACTTTTTTCTAGAAATTCTGAGTTTATTTCTCACAATTCTGATATTTTTCCACAGGATTGTGAGCGAAAAGGTCAGAATTGCGAGATATAAACTTTGAATTTAAATGAAAAAAAAAGTCAGAATTGCGAGATATAAAATTAAAATTGCTAGAAATGGTCAGAATATCTCACATTTTTTACTTTTTTTTCCTCAGAATTTCTCAGAATTTTCTCAGTCATTTTGTTTTTATATCTCACAATTCAGAATTCAGAAAGAAAAGTCAGAATTGCAAGATGTAAACCCAGAATTCAGAGAAAAGGGTCAGAATTGTGAGACATACACTCATAAGATGTGAACTCTGAATAACATTAACTCTGAACTCTTTATTTATTAAATGGCGAAACAAGCTTCCATACATTGGACTTAAACTGTGACCATGTGCAAGAAACTATTCTCTGCAACTGTAATAAACTTCTCAGATTCCTGAAACATGTCTTCTTCTGTTTCAATTCTGTCCTAAACGAGTAAGTACAGCTTGGGCAGATCAGTCACAGTTATGCCAGTCTTTCCCATGGAATGATAAGACAATTGCTCAGAGACCATTAAATGCAATGGGTGCCAAGCATCTGAATTCCTTGGATGGTTAAAGCGAAACAGTTCACCCCCTGGAGTTTGTGCTGAAACTCAATACTTTTAATGGTCGCAAAGAGAGAGTGAACATACTTGTAAAGGGGAACAAGAGCATAACAACAACTAAAATTAGAAAATACATGTTAAAACAAGGACATGGTTTGATGTGGTATATGAACTACAATAATAATAAATATCGAGCCATTACGTCTGGGGGCTCGTCTGACCCCCCAAAACACAGCTCTCTCTTGAGAACAACTGTTAGCTGAATCATGAAATGCTATTTTAAAAATGTCATCACTCATATACAGGCTAATCAGTCAACTGTACTGAGAAAGATGAGAAGTAAAACACTGATCACTTTAACAAAATAACCTTAAGAAAAGCTGTTTAAATTTACTTTATATTACTTTATTTTAAAGTGACATATGTCGGGTGGTCCACAATTCATAACGTGTTAGCAAAACTAAGTCTTACTTTCGCTTTCTATTTTCAAAACTGTTATTACGTCTGAAACAACAAATCAAACAGATTATGTATAATTCTATGTTCTCGTTTTGCATCAAAAGGCTGCATACTCAATACTTGCTAGTCTTTTTACTATTCAGCAGCCCCTAAAAAATAATTTGTGTGTTATTTTTCTGTTAACTGCTCCTTTAAGAGCTCACGTGTGGCATTAACTTTGATTAGCATAATTAATCCTCTGAATTGGACAAGCAAATGAATGAGTGACAAGGTAACTGTGGTTGCACACTGACCCGGAGCTGAATGTGAAAACAACAATGGCTGAATAAATTAGCTGGCTCAAAGACAAACAGCAAAAAAAAAAGCGGATGCAGTTTAATAGTTATTGACCAAAAACTTATTTGCATTTTGCAACATTTTTTCCCAAAGACACAAACAACAACTAGAGAAAAACACATAAGAAAAGAAGAAAAAGGATGAAAGCGTAGAAAAAGTAGAAGTATTGTGAGGAAGTAGCACAGTTTCGCTGCTAACTGGATTTGCGGAGATAATCTGAGTTTGAATAAGACATCTCATGAGCTGTCCCTGTGGATTACTCATTGAGAAAACTAGGTGATGTCATCACAGACTTTTGTCTCATGGGGGGCTGGGAGTGAACACTGAATAGGGATAAGAGCCCTCTTCTTAAACTCCACATGACACAATGGATAAAAAATGAATGAATGAAAAGAAAAGAAAAAAATACTGACATGCAGACTAACTATTTTTGCTCTGTATATACGTCTTAAACCCAAACTAACATGATATTCATCACAAATTGCAGGACTATTAAAAATGATAGATCAATAAAAGAAATAAAATTTGACAAGAGTTTTGTGTATGAGTTTGCAGTTTGTAATGTGCATGCAGTAAAAAGCTGAATCTTCTCCTAAACAACAGTGTAGTCTGGTTCACGAATGAGTGACTCTTATGAGCTGGTTCTTTAAAATAAATCAAAACATAAGTGTTATCTGATTCACAAATGAATAGTTTTCATGAACCGGTTCTTTTTAATGAATCAAAAACATACAGGTCTACCAGTGTTGTCTGTTTTCTAAGGAATGATTCTAACAAGTCGATTCTTTTTAGTGAATCAAAAGCATACAGCGCGATCCAGTGCAGTCTGATTCCTAAATTAATGACTCTAATAAATCAATTCTTTTTAGTGAATCAGAAGCATACAGCGTAAACTGTGTAGTCTGATTTTCAAAATAATGACTTGAATGAGTTGATTCTTTTAGTGAATCAAAAGCATACAACGCCATGCTGTGTAGCCTGATTTCCAAAAAAAAAAAAAAAAAGAATCAAAACCACAGAGCTATAAGAAAACGGTTTGTTCTCGACTTCTGAAACAAATGACTCTACTGAGTGGATTGTTTTTTGGTGAATTAAAACCACACAGCACGATCTAGTGTAGTCTGCTTTCCAAAAGAATGACTGGAATGAGTCGATTCCATTTATTGAATCAAAAGCACACAGTGCGATGCAGTGCAGCCTGATTTAGAAATCAATGACTCTAATAAGTTGATTCTTTTTAGTGAATCAAAAACCTACAACGCGATGCAGTGAAAGTCTGATTTCGAAATCAATGACTCTAATTAATCAAATCTTATTAGTGAATCAAAAACACAGAGTGATAAGAAAATAGTTTGTTCTCAAATTCTGAAATGAATGCCTTGAATGAGTCGATTCTTTTTAGTGAATCAAAAGAACAAAGCGCGATCCAGTGCAGTCTGATTCCCAAAAAAATTACTCCAATGAGTCGAATCTTTTTAGTCAATCAAAAGCACACAGCGCAATGCAGCATAGTCTGATTTTTTAAAAAAAGACTCGAATGAGTCGATTCTTTTTAGTGAATCAAAAGCATACAGCATGATCCAATGTAGTCTGATTTCTAAAATAATGACTCGAATGAGTCGATTCTTTGTAGTGAATCAAAAGCATACAGCGCGATCCAGTGCAGTCTGATTCCCAAATGAATGACTTTAATAAGTCGATTCTTTTTAGTGAATCAAAAGCATACAGCATGATTCGATGTAGTCTGATTTCTAAAAGAATGACTCGAATGAGTCGATTCTTTTTAGTGAATCAAAAGCATACAGCACGATCCAATGCAGTCTGATTCCCAAATGAATGACTCTAATAAGTCGATTCTTTTTAGTGAATCAAAAGCATACAGAATGATCCAATGTAGTCTAATTTCTTGGATAAGACTTGGATAAGTATGTAGAAACTATCCAAAGTTCTGTTAATTTGAAAGCTACGAAAACTGTATCTCTGTATTCATCCTTTGTGTCATCCTAAGATGTAATTTTATTACCCTGTTTTTTTGCTTTGTTTGTTACCCTGGCAACAAATCTGTGTATTCTTGTTTTTTTTAGTTATTATTATTTTGTTTGAGTGTTACTGTCTTGATGTTTTGGATATCTGTAATGTTTAAATAAAAAAAAAAAAAAAGTAGTCTGATTTCTAAAAGAATGACTCGGATGAGTCCGACTCCACCTGTGGTTAGAAGCATAGTTCCTTGTTAGTAAGACATATGGGCTCAATCAATTATGCTCTTGGGCACAATAAGCAACATGCAGTACAATCTATATCTTTCACTCGATCTAAATATAAATGCATTTTAATCGATGTATTTTTAAGCTTCCTCTGTAAGCGCTTAATAGTGCGCGTTCACATTGCCTATACCCGAGTATGATGTAAGAGGGAACGCGCGATGAATCAAACATAAAATGAAAGCGAAATGACAGGGAACAAAAAATAGGAAATTAGTCATCAAGTGCCATGTTCAATAGAGCTGCATTTTAGAGATCTCTAATCAGTTAAATAGCATAAGTTATTCAACTGGAAAGTCCTGACCAGTGTTGGGGGTAACGCATTACAAGTAACGCAAGTTACGTAATATTATTACTTTTTCCAAAATACCTTTTTTCAAATGAGTAACGCCAGTTACTTTTCCCCCCATATATTGAAAAGCTCTCCTGTCCCCATGTTGAGAGAAATTGGGAGTAAGATGTTAGTTCTAGAATAAATGTGAACATGCATTAATTCATCTCACTCACAAAAAACAGATACAGTATTCCTCAAAATGAATAAAAACAGTGAAATTAAACTCAGAATATGACTCAAACATGCAATAATTATATGTTAAATAGTACAAATATCCTTTATGCATTTAATCACATTTTATTAACCAATGTCTTTGCTGCTGACCTTCGATGATCCATTAAAGTAACATATTACTTTCCATAAAAAGTAACTAATTATACTCAATATTGAATGCATTACTTTTAAAAGTAACTTTCCCCAACACTGGTCGTGACTAGCTAGTTAGTTTCCACAACAATGCTTCATACTATGGAGGTCAATCAGCACGTTACGTCATTGTACGGGAAACGCACCCCATAGCGGTTAATGAATCACACAATTACTGATATTCCTATTTAAAATTAAGCAAGTTTTGTGTCAGTAAGATAGATAAAATCTGAAATCAGGTTTAAGATCATCAGACCTGGGCCTGATTGCATAAAAGGTTTAGTCATCTCATTTTTTTTTAAATTCAGTTACATAAAACCTTGGATTAGTCTAAGTTGAATCCAAAATACAAGACTGATTACCTCTTGGCTAACTGCTAGTTAGTCAGACTAGTTCTCGAGACACTGCCATAACGAAGAGGGTAAGTTTATGCAACTGGCCCCTGTAAAGGTAACAAAACTTAAATCAGCAGACACCAGAACGGAAAACTGAGGTGACGCAGAATAGCTGGGGGTCTCTTCTGCTTATTCACGCACATTCTTTATTGTCTATCCCCAGATGTTTCCTCTGCTGGACAGAAAGTCAAAGTTTCTCTAGGTTTCATGTTGTGAGGCTGAAAGAAGCGTCTTCCAAGATTTCTTTTTTTTTAAAGTCCACTCATTCACCAGAAATGACAATGCTCTTTAAATATGTCTTGTTAACCCTGTTTCATCACTTCAGTTATCAGTGCTTCTGTCTACTGGATGGCCGCCTCCATTGATGGCTTCTCAATAGCCCCGGTCCCAGTCGACTCTCAACCAGCCTAAATAAGCAGGGTCAGGGACCCCAAAATGCCCCCAGTGTCCCCTTGCCACACACCCCACTGGGAGCAAACAGTCCCTCAGGAAGTGACCCAATGCTGTCGTCTGACAGTTTATGTATTGATTTGTCATAAAATGTCATGGAAGACAATAGGCTGTTCAAACATGCTTTTGTCTGCTTCTAAATAACACCTTTTTCACTCGCATAAATAAAAGTGCATCTAAGACCGTCTTGAGTTTAATGTCCGGTCTAAAAATATTTCACAGGAAGTGCGACATTCCAGACTGATAGGCCCGGCGGTACAAAGCAGCATGTGAACAATAAACTTTCCCTAAATCGGAATTACCTCAGACATTATAGGAAGTGAGAGGCTGCAGTGGGTTGTCTTCCTCTGCTGAACTGTTGTGTCTAAGCTTGTTTGGAGCTGGCCATGGAAACATGGAGGCTGTGGCAAGTGGCCACATCAAAAGAATAGGATGTTAAATGTGATAAACAGATACTGGAGAGCTGGACCCGTGAAAGATATAACAAGTGCTGATGTCAATGGACGGAAGCCATATATCTACCAAGCAAGAGTGCAGCCAGACAGACAGTGGATGTACTGGTCCACCTCCAAAACAGCACTTAGAGGAAGTAATCTCACATTTAGACCCAAGATTGGATCAGATACTGTAGTTTAGAGAGAGGCAAATCAACTGTACACTGATAAAGACCCCTAATGTGGCCCGACCGTAAACAATGAGTGTGTGTTAAAAGCAGTGCAATTGTTAAATGAGGAAAAGACAAAGTCATACCTTTTGGTTTGACTGACAGCAGCACAAAAAAGCATTTGACCTGAGTGATTTGTCAGTGGACAGAGATGGACACAAAAAGGTATTGATTGGCTGGGGAGAAAAGGGAGGACACAATGTGTTAGTCTGCAGGATAGGTGAAGCAATCAATACAGTGGTTCTGCTCCAGGAACCCTCTTCATTGGCGCATACAATGACGCAGGAACCGATGAGCAGCGCACGTATGCTGATGCTCGGAGCGGAAACCCAGAGTGGTAGCTTGCGTTCTCATACCCACATCCACTCCCATGCATGCGAACAAACTGTCTCCTCCTAACCACAAGCGCAAACAAGCTCTCACACAAGCCTTTTCAATTTAAAAAACACTATCGTGCTTTAAAATCAAACATTTTCACTCATGTTTCCCACTCTGATTTGGTGCTTTTCTCGGTTATGCCTATTACCGCAGTTCATTCCCCTTTGTGAAGGAACTGACTGCAAGTGAAAATAATCATTTTTAGCTTACTGAACGTTGAGTTATTTTAAGAGAAAATATGAGGTCATATATGAAACCTTGAATATGAAATATGAGAAACTTTAAAAAAGTCTGCTTTCTTTTACAGATGCCTTCATTAATGGTAATCTATTAATCTTGCATGCTAATCTTGTTACTTGTTATCTGGTCCTTGACCAGCATACCTAACCAGCATCCCAGCAAGAAAAACCTACCTACCAGCATATGCTGTTTTTTTCACCAGGGATAATACCTCCACACAATGACAGAAACCTGATAAAGGCATTAGCCTAATTATATAAACATTAGTATTGTAATATCAAAGTTGATACACCAGAACAGGCGGATACACAAAAGTTAAAAGATTATTACACTGTGTGCTTGAAGTAGATGGGCTATATATACAGTGCTTTGCAAAAGTATTCATACCCCTTCATTCTTTTTATGTTTTGTTTTATTGCAGCCTTATGTTAAACTACATTAAATTACTATTTCCCCACATCAATCTACACTCCATACACCATAGGGGAGCGCGGGGCACAACCTAACACTTTTTAAATCTCTCAGTTTGTGTAAATCCACGTGGGGTTCAGAGTTAAATTTTTTATCCAGGTTATTTTCACACTTGTCTAGAACAAATATGTAAAAAATTAAAAAAAAAACTCTTCCCTCCCTCCAAACACAGCTCTCATAGAACATGAGACACATAAACGAGCCAAAATGCTTTACATTTCTTGAAATAATAATGTCTAAACATTAAACATCGATTGTCAGTCTTTATTCACCTGTTTTTGTGGTTTCTTTTTAAAAATCCACCAAAGTAAATAGTGAAAATTAAATTGCTAATGTCATAGAAAAGAATAGTTTAATAATAGCGGGGCAGATTGTAACGCAGTGTTACAACGTTCCCCATCAGCGCGACTGGAATATAAAAGTGGTTAGTGTCTTCTGATGGTTTGCCAAGCGTTAATAAACTTGCTGATAAATTACTGACAGATTAGAGATTAAAATAATAGCAGATTTGTCTCATTTTGAACGAATACTAAAAACTGAGATTAAAAACTTACTTCAGCCAGAAATGTACTTTTACTATGGTAAAATAAATATTCAGCGATATCTTCAAAAGGCTTTTGAATTTTGGTGCACTTTTTTTCTATATAGTGTTGCTATGGCTACTAGTAAACGCCGCAAATTTGGTTACGCTAGTGTGTGTGGAAATATTTAAACCACGCGTGTTACAACTAACCCCGCGTTAGGTTGTGCCCCGCTCACCCCTAATTAAAAAAAGCACAAAACAGATTTGTGGCAACTTTGCAAATTTATTAGATGTTTGAAACAGCAAGGACTCTTCCTAGAGCTGGCCTTCTGGCCAAACTGAGCAATTGATGGAGAAGGGCTTTGGTTAAATAGGAGAAACCCAGGCACTGCTCATCACTTGCACTGTAAAATCCCAAAAGTAAAAGTGTGCTGGTAGCAGCCTCATGCTGGGGGACTGTTTTTCAGTGGCAGGGACTGAGGGACTCCTCAGAGTAGAAGAAAAGCTGAACACAGCAAAATATAGAGATAGCCTTAATGAAAATTCAGTCCAGAGCATTCAGAATCTCAGAGTGGGCAGAAGGTTCAACTTCCAACAGGACAATGACCCGAAGAACACAGCAAGAGTGGCATATAGACAACTCTGTGAATGTCCTTTAGTGGTCCAGCCAGAGCCTGGACTTGAACCCAATCAAATATTTCCGGAGAAACCTGAAAATGTGCGTTTGCCCCTATCCATGCTGACAAGAGGTGAATGGCAGTTAAATGTCAAATGCAGATGTGCAAAGCTTGTTGCATCATACCCACAAATACTTTAAAGGTACTGAGTTAAGGGTATGAATACTTATGCAGTGTACTTATTTCAGTTTTTATTTTTAATACACTTACAAAGTTGTGAAAAATCTGTTTTTGCTTTGTCATTATGGTGTATGGACTGTAAATTGATGTGGAAAAAAAAATAAATTAAAGCAGTTTAACATAAGGCAGCAACATAACAAAACATGAAAAAAATGTGTGAATACATTTAAATACATTTTAAAAATCAGTTTTCTGATTTTCATAATAATAATAGCACGATGTTGTCTGAACAAAACAATTACATCCTGAGGAAAAGCAATTACATCCTGCCCCATTTTCAGCGAGGGCAAATGTTTGGAAAAATATTATATTAATTATTGATCTTTTGTTATTATGGAAAGCATTCGGAAAGGGACGGAAAACGAACAACGCGTTCTACGGACCCAAAAAAGAGACATAGTAAATAATATATATTTAACTTACCACATAACACGTAAGGGAGAGATGACTGAAAGGACGATGACGAATCATTTGCATATCCTGAGCACCACTGACAAACATCTAACCTTGTAAAACATGTGGTAAGTAGGCCTACTGTCGCTCTGTGGGATCGTGAATCTCTAAAGTGAAAGTAAAACGAAAAAAGCGGTTTCAATGCTCCGCATATTAATAGCGGCTCCCTGATACATGCGATTTGTGTACAGTGTAATCACCGAATGATATAATTTCGAGAGAAAGCATAGAAATATATTTTTTCTTCCCATCTCGTATTTAGGGGTTTCGTAGTACATGTCATTTCTTTCCTGAACACGGTGTGATCGCACTCCGACACATCCCTAATAGGAAGTAAAGTATTTTATATTTGTTTGGAAGTTGATAGTTAATATAGGAAACACTGATTTCTTGGGTCAGGAATACCCATACTATAGACTGGTCTGTTTTTGTATTAAAATACTAGCGCGCAGCCCGGTTCCAGAACCAAATCACTGAGGGTGCTTTTGAAAATTGTGAGGGTGCTCACAAAAAATATGCATGGAACTGTATGAAAACGGTACCACCAAATAGGACTGAGTAATATAAATCGTCTACACTAGTATCGTAATTGTAGTTTCAACAAATGCCATCTAACATCAAGAATACACTGTGAAGGTTATTACTGCATGCTCATCTAGGAGCAGTTCACATGTCGCGCCTAAAAACGCGTTCTTTCCAAAGCGCTAAGTTACGCTCCCATGGCGTCTGTCGTTACTAGGCAACCATGGCCTACGCTCTCCATGAAGACAAGTTAGTTTCAGCAAATGATAAATGGCTTTCTAGCACTGCCCTGCTACAAAATGTATTTTAAAAATGTCTATCCCTGTACAGCTATGATCAGCTGTTTCACCGTCTTGGCTGAGTTTTCAATGTTGTTTCTATAAAGGATGAAGCTGATTGGTTGGTTCGTGTCACATGACCCGAGGTGCGCTTTTAACAATTCAGCTTGTGTATTTATAAGCTTGTGTGTACGTATTAATTTGGCGAATTTATGTATGTGTGTGCATCTGTCTGCGTGTTCATTAATTTAAAAATTAATACGCTATTAATAATTTTATCTGAGGGTGCTTTTGCTTTTGTTTGGGGGTGCTTAGCACCCTCAAGCACCCCCGTAGAACCGGGCCTGCTAGCGCGTTTGATGCCCAGTGTGCACAAAAAAAAAAATCGAAAAATCGTGAATCGATGTTTAATCGAATCGTGAGGTACGGTGAGGTATATATAATGTTTTTAAAAAAAATAATTCAGAAATTACACTTAAAACACAATATGTGGATCACAAAACCAATCATAAGGGTCAATTTTTTGAAACTTAGATTTATACATCATCTGAAAGCTGATGTTTAACTTTTAGATTTGACTTTCCATTGATGTATGGTTTGTTAGGATAGGACATTATTTGACCGAGATACAACTATTCTAAATATCTGGAATCTGAGGGTGCAAAAAAAAAAAAAAAAATATATATATATATATATATATATATATATATATATATATATATATAAAATATTGAGAATATTGCCTTTAAAGTTGTCCAAATGAAGTCATTAGCCCGGCATATTACTAATCAAAAAATACGTTTTGATATATTTATGGTAGAACATTTACAAAGTATCTTCACACAACATGATCTTTACTTAATATCCCAATGATTTTTGGCATAACAGAAAAATTAATAATTTTGACCCATACAGTGTATTTTTGGCCATTGCTACAAATATCTCTGTGCTACTTAAGACTGGTTTTGTGGTCCAGGGTCACATTTTACAAAAAAGTTTGAAAATAATATTACAAAAATATTTTTAGATAAACAAACAAAAAATAAATAAAAATACACACCACCATGAAAAGTATTAATATTATATTTAAAATATTAAAAAGATGACAATAAAAATGTATTAAATAATGTTTTAATTATTAACATGATAAAAAAACTATTAACAATTTATTAAATGTACTAATTAATTGTGGTTTAGAGTTTAGAGGGGCAAAATGCTTTGATGAACTTTATGTTGGCTAACATTTGGAGGCAGACTCCTTATGCCTGAGGGCGACAGTGTGTAATACTAGCCAGTTATCTAACTGAATTGTCATATGACTTTTGATTCACATCTAGGAATTTATTTTACATTTTTTTGCATCGCAGTTTATGTGCATGTTAAATACTAAAATTGTATTCACCTCCAACCATTTTTTGTGTACAATTTAAAATTTTGACTTTCCAGCTTTTTTTTTTTTTTTTTTTTTTTACCAATGTAAACACCCCAAATTTTGCAATAAAAAATGTGAATGGAAAATTTTATTTATGTTTCAAAAAAAAAAAAAAAAAAAAAAAAAAAAAACTTGAGAGCTGAATAAACATTCACTAGGTCACTAGTAAGGATTAATTCACCAAGGAAACATGATGTGGAGAGTATCACCCTGTATTGTTTGCGTGTGTGTGTGCCCAGCTGTGCTCTCATTTCACCCTGCCATTCACTAGCTGCTTTTGTTTGGAGTGAAGCCTTTCTCTTATTGACACTTGACTCGACTGTTTCATGCATGAGAATCAACACCATAAAATCTCCAAGTGGAGGGCACACTGCTCTGCATTTACCATAAGAAGTGAAAGACAAACAAGACGAGTAAACTTTACCTTCCCGTCAGAAGAAAAGAGAGAACAGAGATCAAAAAAACGAAGACAAGCACTCATAACTGTGAGCAGTCCCATCCAGACAGAGACCTGTCACAGTCTGAGTCAAGAGCCTTTAAAAAGACAGATCCACATGAGGCTGCATGATAAAGAGACGAAGAAAAACAATTTGATCTTTTGACAAGATGAGGGGAGGGAAAGTGCAAGACGGGAAAGCTCCCAGGCACCTTTTCAAAAGCTGGTAACATCTGGTGAGGGGATTTGTCTTGTAGTTTCTCTTTTACTTTTCTTTGTCATACGCACCCTAGCAACCCTGCGCCTGATAGTGCCCTGCCAGATACCAGGACATCCTGTATGAGGACAATGAGCCACACGACTGGATAAGTGGAGAGATCAGACAGCCTGTCAGCAATATCATAAACACACACCTAATCCTTTTGATCTGAACACCGAGAACATCAACAGATGGGTCTTTAGAGGTGAAGTGTGTCATGTTTGTGCCACCAGTGGCAACAGATGGAAACACATATTACCTTTCAAAGAAAATATTTTGAAAATAAGTTCATATAATGTATTCCTTTGAAATACACACTTCATCTCTGAAAAAAATATTAATAATAAAATAACAAATGTTAATATATAATAACTAATCTAAACTCCACCCCTCCCAAAAATGCAAATTTAACTTCTTTTAAATATTTTTTCGTACAAAGTATTACAAAAAATTGTAAACAAAAAATCAATAAATGCACACATCACTTAAACGTATGAATGAATAAATAAATAATTTTTATTTTCTAAAAAGGCGATCCATACATGAATGAATGAATGAATGAATGAATGAACGTGTCCCCACCAAGAAATAATAAAAACCTCACACATCTTATACACTCACCAAGACACCCACACATCTCAATAAATAAATAAATGTGGACCATAAATGAATGAATGAATGAATGATTACTTTTTCCAAAAAGGTGGTCCATTAATGAATGAATGAATGATTGATTGAATGAATGAATGAATAACTGTGTCCCACCAACAAATAATAAAAAATTCACACATCTTATACCCATGAGTGAGTGAGTGAGTAAATGAATAAATGAATGATTACTTTTTCCAAAAAGGTGGCCCATAAATGAATGAATGAATGGATGGACGAATGAATAAATGTATGATTACTTTTCCAAAAAGGTGTGCCATAAATGAATGAATGAATGAATAACTGTGTCCCACCAAGGAATAATAAAATATCCACACATCTGAAACTCATGCGTGAATGATTGAATGAGTGAATAAATGAATGAATGATTACATTTTCCAAAGAGATGGCCCATGAATGAATGGATGAAAGACTGAATGAATAACTGTGTCCCACCAGCAAATAAAAAATACACACATCTTAAACCCACGAGTGAGTAAGTGAGTGAGTGAATGAATGAATAAATGAGTAATTGCTTTTTCCAAAAAGGTGGCCCATTATTGAATAACTGTGTCCCACCAACAAATAATAAAAAATCCACACATCTTAAACCCATAAGTGAGTGAGTGAGTGAATGAATGAATGAATGAATGAATGAATACTTTTTCCAAAAAGGTGGCCCATGAATGAATGAATGAATAACTGTGTCTCACCAACAAATAATAAAAAATTCACACATCTTAAACCCACAAGTGAGTGAGTGAATGAATAAATGAATGAATGAATAAATGGCTGTGTCCCACCAAGAAATAATAAAAAATCCACACATCTTAAACCCATGAGTGAGTGAGTGAGTAAATGAATAAATTAATGATTACTTTTTCAAAAAGGTGGGCCATAAATGAATGAATGAATGAATGACTGTGTCCCACCAAGAAATAATAAAATATCCACACATCTGAAACTCACACGTGAATGATTGATTGAATGAATGAATGAATGATTTACATTTTCCAAAAAGGTGGCCCATGAATGAATGAATGAATGAATGAATAACTGTGTCACACCAACAAATAAAAAATCCACACATCTTAAACCCACGAGTGAGTGAGTGAGTGAGTGAGTGAGTGAATGAATGAATAAATGAATAATTGCTTTTTCCAAAAAGGTGGCCCATAAATGAATGAAAGAATTAATGAATAACTTTGTCCCACCAACAAATCTTAAACCCACGAGTGAGTAAGTGAATGAATGTATGAATGAATGAATAAATGAATGATTACTTTTTCCAAAAGGTGGCCCATAAATGAATGAGTGAATGATTACTTTTACCAAAAAGGAAAAAGTAAATGATTGAATGTGTCCCACCAAAAAAAAAAAAAAAAAAAAAAAAAAAAAATTCCACTCATCTCAACCCCACGAGTAAATTAATGAAGAAATTAATCAATGAATACTTTTTCTAAAAAGGTGGCACATGAATGAATGAATGAATGACTGTTCCACCAAGAAATAATAAAAAAAAATCCACATACTGTATCTCAAACCCATCAATGAATGAATGTGTCTTGCCAAGAAATAATAAAAACACATCTCAATAAACAAACAAAACCCCCAAACCTTAAAAAATACAGAACACTTTTAAACAGCGAAGAAAAAAAAAACAGAATAGAAGATTAATGAACTATTTATCTTGTTTCTAGGTCATCATCAAATCACCCAACGGAAACGCACTATGCCATTTGCGGTAACACATTGTTCTGTCTTTTGTTGTTTTTTTTCTTGGCTGTGCGTTAAAAGGGCAGTGAAGATCCTGTGTGACATGAGCAGACACCACACGCACGCATTCTCACAGATGGTTTGAAAGGGCTGACATGAGTCAGAGCAGTGAGCAGTTAACTCTCAGGTGTCTATCTAGGGCATGTCTAGGCTTGTGGTGAGACATCGGCTGATTCACAACCTATGCAGGGGGCAGATTTCCCACTCCCACTAACTGTGCCCTCACTCTGACCCTTACATACCGTTACCATCCTGGCAAAAACATGAGAACTGCATTTTTCTCAAATATTAAGAGGATGTGAAAATGTATGCCAACATCTCAGTCGTCAACAAAGTGCAGCTAAAAATGAGCTGAAACTAAAATGGCGTTCAAAAAACCACTGGGACAAAAAGACAAAAAGGTCTTCATAAATTCTACTGGACACCATGGCTACCAACAAGCATGTGTACGTGACTGACTAGGTTTCCTGAAACCCAACTGCAATACAGAATTTGCCCTAATGCATTACTGAATTCAGCGAACACGGGAAATGCCATGCTGAGAAGACTGATTTCACTACCTCAGAACTACATCCCACAGACATGCAAGCGCTCAGCACACTCATTTCTAGAGAACCCACAGATCGTGCCCTCCATTTGACTTTTCAGTTAACCACTTGTCATCCACAAGGACGTAGAATGCAATGAGAAATTAATTATGTATAGATTTGAGCCAAAATTGTACAAAAATAATGTCAAAGGATCTACCCAAAACATATAATCAAACAAGTAAAGGTTCCACTGTACTTAGGTATTGAAAAAAACTCATATTTTTATTTAGAAATCAACATCCTCAAATCCTTTATCTGAAATTGTTAAATATTTCATCCTGAGGTAGGTGAATGTACTTGTTATAGTTAGTTGACAACTTAATACAGATTATTATACAGTGATCATCAGCCTTTTCAGTTTTTTTTTTTTTTTTGAGAAATTGTTTAATGATCACTGTATAATTAACTATATTAAAATGTCATATATTAAAGGTTCATGTAACACTGCACTGAAGACTGATGTAGCTTCTGCTGAAATTTGCCTTCACAGGAATAAATTACAATTTTTAAATATATATATTGAAATAAAAACTTTTATTTTACATTGTAAAAATATTTCAAAATATGTAAAGCTTTTTTAAAAATCAAATGTAAATACATGTCCCAATCACATTTTCTTGGTTAAATAAATATAACTTACACAAAAGATTTTACAAAAAATTAAAAAATCAGATCATCAGTCATCAAAGTTTAGTAAATATTGGTCACAGACCAATATGAGAATAATAATATGAGAAGGAGATATGATCAAGCTGATTACTCACTGAAAACTCCCACAGATCATGTTTTCATGCCATTTTAAGGGCCCTATTTTAACAATCTAAGCGCATGGTCTAAAGCTCACGGCGCAGGTGCACTTAGGGTGTGTCCGAATCCACTTTTGCTATTTTAGGGACGCGAAAAACCGTCTGTGCACCCTGCACATGGTCTAAAAGGGTTGTTCCTATTCTCTTAAAGAGTCATGGGTGTGTTTTGGGTGTAACATTCATTAAACCAATCAGAGTCTCATCTCCCATTCCCTTTAAGAGCCAGATGCACTTGCGCCATGGCAGATTCGCTATTTACATGGTGGAATTTGCTAGATCAAAAACTGAACGCTTCTCCAGAGAGCAAGGGGGGGCATTCACAGGCTGAGCCCCCTCAAATGAGTTACTATGCACCCTACTTCCATCCTCTCCTTTCTGAAAGTGATCATTTCGAAAGCGAAAGTGAAACCAAAAAACAGCTCGCATAAGAAAGCAATAGACTATCCATTATGATGTGTAGGCATTTTTATATTTATGTACACAATAATAATCTTTTACATTGTAATCCTTTTATTTTAAATTTGGCTTGTTTGTGTGCTGCTGTGCATCCCTATGTGTGTAATAAGCAGAGTGTATGTGCATTGTGCACCTGCCTATAGGCGCATATTACTAATGCGCTCTTAAAATAACAAAAAATATATATTGCACCATTGACTTTAGACAAGGTTTCAGTTAGTCAATGGTGCAGTCTATTTCAGTTGCATCAAAATAAAACGCACCAACAACGCACCTGAACACACCTCATTTTCAGACCAGCACGCCCATGGGCATACAAATGGGCGCAAATGCATTTGCTATTTAAACAATGTGGCACAGGACATAAAAATGATAATGCATGATAGGGCCCTAAGTCTAATTTTGACGTAACAATGTGGTTAAATCCAAGTGTGTGAATTGTTTACTTATTTTTTTTTAAAATAGACTTCCAATTAATGCTATTGATAATTCAGACTGATTTGCAAATGCAAATCACATAAACACAAAAGGCGGGATTTATTGCAAGAACCAATCACAGCCGAACATGCCCATTCATATCTGGTCATATCCAATCATATCGTGATAGAGACATTGCCTCCTCACACGTGACTTTCGTGACGAAATGGCGCTTTGACTGTTGAGTTAGAAGTCTCGCCCCAGTGCGGGCTCAGCAGAAGTGCATATCAAGGGCGCATAACGGCCACAAAGGGGGCGCTTGCAAGCACCCTTCTGAACGCTAAAATAATGAATGGGACACCCTGCGGTCTTGTGGACTTAACGGACACGCGCACACGGCGGCCATTATAAGTCCGTAAGTCTGCAAGTGCACATGAAGTGTTCCATTTGGGACAGGGCCTCTGTTAAAACTCAGTGGACTCAGGGGAGGCGAAAGAGACATGGACACCTGTTGTAACTTTACCTGCTGGTGTCACTGTTGGACAAAGTTTCTTTAGAAAAACAAGGTATTTATACACTATTAAATAACTGAATAAAAATCTCTAAAGTCTGTCTGTAATATAAGAACTTCACTCAAAATAGGCCGAACAGCTGACCAGTCAGTTCCTCAAGATGCGTAAAAGCATAAATAAAAAGTGTGTCCAAATTTAAAGTCGGTCTTCTTCAAGGCCACCAAGGAGATGGGATTATAAATACTTGGAAAGACCTCCTGACTGTCAGGGGGTGGTCTTTAACTTTCTCCACTGGCATTTATACTATTCGCAAAGGCTTCAAAGACTGCCAAGACACCATGACATGAAACCATAGATTGTGCTGAAAAGCAAAACCTGGACTTAGAAATATGTCCTGCAGACAAGTGACAAGGCTCTGCGGACCGTGCGGCTCCTTGAGCTGTGATATCCGATAAGGGCCGGCGGTGCGTCCCTACGAGTGCTCACCCTCCCCACCACACGACACTGCTACTAGGGAAAGATGGGCTACTTGCTATTAATATCAGTGGAAGAACAGATAATCCCTGTTAAAGAATAAAACTGAGTAATAATTGTCAAAATTTCTTGACTGACATGTGTCTAGGAGAGGTTTTCAGTGGGATAGTTCACCCAAAAATGTAATAAACCTCATGTTGTTCTAAACCTGTATGAAAACATATTTTCTGTCATGCTCCACTAAAAAAAGAAAGTCATACAGGATTGGAACGACATGAAGGTGAGCAAATGATGACAGAATTTTCTTTTTTGGATGAACTGTTTTTATAACGTCTTCCTAAACGAGTTAATGACATTTACATGTGGAGATGTTCTGGGATGAGGAACTAAGTCGGTGTCTCCAGCATAATTTTGCTGATGACTGTGTCTTTCATGACTTCTTAGGCAACAGGTGCTGAAGGAGAGAGAAGGAGTGTCAGCCTCATCTGGATCTTTTCTGGACCACAGTGTCTCTTGCCCCCCACCTTTCTCCCACAGTGTCCATATCTAAGCATGCTGAGCATTTCCCCCTTGTCCTCGTGAGTGTGACTTTGAACTAGAATAAATTTAGACTGAGTTACATACGTGTGTTAGCTGGTTTTGTTGTGAACACAAAGGAGGAAAAAACACATATGCACACACATGCGTAAAACATAGATAAATATGTATATATGTACACTGATTAAAAATGAATGTGTTCTCTATGATCCTAAATCTCACCTCTCTCACATAAGCCTCACAACACAAGACGTTATGTTCCTCCTTGTGGTCAAAAAGGACACTACATTTGGACGCTACATTTGCCACCTTGTTGACCGGTACTCTCCAGTCAAGTATCCTGTTGGTATAAAATATGTTCATGTTTAGGTTTTGAAGACATGTCTTCCAAATCAACAGATCAAACAAAAATCACAGTCCACAAAAACCTTCCATGAATGGAGCTGGTTCATTCATGGAAGGTTTGGTCAAAAACCAAGAACAGACTGCTTATGAATCATCAGTTAGCTGTATTTGTGGAAATGGCCTGCAGACAAATGACAAGGATTTGTGGCTTCTTTTGGCTCCTTGAGGTGACAATAGCCATTTTCTGCTTTGTAAATGTGTTAACCATGTTTTTAACACTTTCATTGCGGTAGTAGCCTACTGCGTCTTTTTTAAGGGTTTAAACATGACAGTTTACTAGTAAGACACAGGTAGATCAGATTTTCAAAACACACTCTTTGCTTCCTTTTTTTTTTTTTTGGTGAACATGCGTAAACTGTCAAGCTTGAGTTGAAGACCTGAAATATAAGAGCTGATTGTATCTCTGGGTGATTAGCTGATTAAAAAGAGGGGGATTCATTCATTGTTATTTCTTTTAGACTGGAGTATTTTATCTTGAGACCTGAGAGGAATGCTTGTTATGGCTGTTAATATAAACAATCAGAAGCTAATCTTCAACTGTAAACTCCATATCGCTAGAACAACCTCTGAACCACTTGTGTGTACAGTGTGATTCTATTTATTAGAGCCAAACTTTAAAATATCAAATAAAATAATAAAATATGACATAAAATAAAGATTTTAGGCCACATAAAACAAATTTCCTCCTATACCTTCCAGAAAACGTCCTCAATATTCGAAATACTCATAAATCAGTCAAAATTTTTACTTCAAACGCGATAGTGTCAATAGGTTTGTAAATGTGTAAATATAAAACCAATTGCATCTACGAGAAGTTCTCCCTGTTGCTTCAAAAGTCTCTGTGTTTTGGATCTGGCCAGTGGCTCTTGTAATTATTATACTCTGGCTCCAAAACTCGCATCTTGGCGGCCACGCGTGTGCGCCTCTTCACCTCCAGAGAGGCTGTGCGGCCAAAGCACGACCCGGCCTGCCAGCGGGGATTTACGGATTGGCGCTCTGCCCGGCCGCAGGCAGTCTAGTTCGCTCGGTTCTCACGACCTCAGCACCACAACGGCATCTCTGAACTATTAACTCAGACACGCAGGCAGAGAGAGAAGCCACGGAGCCCACACACTGCCAACTAGTGTTTCAGCAATGCACATGTGCGAAAACAAGCTTTTCTGTGCGATTTAGATTAGCCCCGAGGGTTTTGAACAGTGTACGAATCTTTCAATGACTTTCAGGGGGGTCTACTTTTTTTTCTGTGAACAATACTTTCATTAATTTTGTGTTTTGATTTAAACTCAGCATAAAGATTTTTGTGTTATTTTTTTGAAAATATCACAGACTTTATGTTTAGACTTCCCGTGATTTAAAAAAACAAAAAAAAAAGGATTTTTTCCCCCACTCGATGACTCGTATTTAAGTAAATCGCAAAATAAAGCAGAAAATTAACAGTCTAATACAAGGATATTGAAATTACTTAGTGACGTGTTAATAAATAACTTTCCAAAGCCAGATCTCAGCGTTGGGTTTATCACGACGGAGTTGTTAAGTGGGAAACCCTGTGGCCGTCGGTCACCAGGGTGTGTAACTTAATCCGAAAACGAAGTGGGCCGCTGACTGCAAGTGGCAGACACACGGCAAACGCCATGCCGACATCCCGCACGACACGTCTCACAGTTCCGGAGCCGACGCGCAAAGGGAAGATAAGTTTACATCCAGGGATAACATAAACGACTCGCCTAGAGTTATACTCGCCTGGGAGAGGCCTGCACTGTCAAGCTGCCAGTAAAAAGAAATTATTATTATTATTAAATGTACATTTTAAATGCATTACATTTGAATTAGGAAAGAGGTTTGATGTTGAGGTAACTCATCAGTTTTGTCAGAAAAGAGGCGCGAAAGCACCCCGCGCACTATTCAGGTACAGCTATACAACTAAAGCGACTGGTACACAAAAGGAAGAGAGGATTCTTCCATATTCTCTTTTCTCTCAGGCAATCTGTTAGTGACATTAACCCAAAGCGTATTTCCCAGACCACTGAATGGGGGTTTAGGACTTCTTAAAGATCCCGCTGCATACAGGATGAGACCCTTTTCAGATGTTTAATTACCTTTTTGCAAAAGAAAAGAAGAAAACCCTCTCATTGCCTTTGTCATTTCAACCTGTGACACTTTAGGGTGATCTCTTCCCGCCAGAAGTAGAACTAATACGGGGTAGCCGGGAAACTTAATTGAGACTTTAAATTTAAAAAGTTGAACAGCTGTAACTGAGAAGTTTTCTGACTTTAAACACTTAGCCCTGTTATCTGCTTTAAATAAATGAATCAAAATGTTTACTTAAGCTTGGATAAAATCAAGTCAATCGTCAGTGTAGGTTATGAATTGTCACTTGTCAGTCTAAAATCTAAAACAAGAATCACTGTGTAATTTAAAAAAATAAAAATGATTTGTCCTTTATACTCTATCCAGTAAGTATTATAGATTTAAATCAAGCGCTGATCTTAATAAAAAAGGGCTTGAACACGATAGATTTCGTTAATTTTGATTTATTCGGCATCAGACATAAAACACTCATCATGAAAAAACATCAGGAAAGCTTTGGCATGATACAATCTTTTACAAACTTTGTACAAAACTAAATTCTTTCATTTAAAAAAAGTACTTTATAAACATTAAGTGTAATGCTATTGAATGAACAACAGCATATTCATTAACAACATCCAAATATTGGAATCAGCTAACAAACATACGCCTTGTCCAACAGAAGGTCAACAAAGTCCCTTAAAACGGAACTGAAGGCATTTTCTTCATCGTGAAAAACTATACTTTTAGAAGTTCGTATGGGATAAGCAAGTCTCTACCAAGGTCTCCACACCGGTTCATTGCTTTCTGCTCCGGCACTGACCCCAACGGGACTGACGGCCTGTGAAACGCCCGCGAAGGAGGTCATTCCCTGCACAGGAGATGCCACCGTGGGAGCCGAGCTGGCCTGGACGGGACTGGCGTTGACAGTCACTGGAACACTTGCGTTTGCGTACAAGGGAATGACCGGGGTCGTAGCAGAAGCGAAAGCTGGGTTGGGGATAAGAAAAGCAAACTGTCCATCGGTGGCTGGCACCAGCTGGAATCCTCCAAAGACTTTGGGTGAGACCGCTTCTGATGGACTGAGTTTGGGGCCCATCGAGGCGCTGTTGATGGGCAAAGTTGAAGGAAGCTGCACGTGAAGAGGCTGAGCCAGATGCGCCTGTTGAGCTGGGGCAGGCTGAGGGTAGTTCATGGCCATCATCTGTCCCAAACAACCAGACAGGTGGTTGAGAAGTCGCGATCTAACCTCTGTATTCACCCCCTCGCATGTTGAGAGAAATCGGGTCACCTCGTTCATGCACTCGCTGAATCCTGCGCGATATTTGCTGAGGACGTTTGTGTCAGCTGACAGGGCTGCTGCAAAGCAAAGGTAAGGTTCATTAATATTGTGCATTTAGGAAATTCATTAAATATTTCATGTTTAAAATTCTGCTTCTTGGTGAATCTGACTTGGAACTTACCAGTCATCTGAACGCGCTGCAAATTGCGCAGGTGCTTGACAGTCATCTCAAGAATATCAGCTTTCTCCAATTTAGAGTGTCTGGAGCTCTGTAAACGAAAGAACCGATTAGGAATTCCGTTTTAAAAACGAACATTATTGGTTTACTGACACATGCAGAGTATAGGGTATATTTCGTTTGGTGCAACTTACATCTTTTTTAAGAGCATCAAGAATCAGGGTCTTCAACTGTCCAAGGCTCTCGTTAATTCTCGCTCTGCGGCGTTTCTCCATGATTGGCTTTGAAGACTGCAGATGAAATGCAAAGATAATTAATATATAAATAAGACGCTACATTTTTTTTTTCAGATTGACTAATAAACCAAAAAAAAAAAAAAAGGGAAATGACGACTGACATTCGTCTGAAATGAAACACAACCGCAAAAAGTGTTAAAAAACTAAATGACATTTACCTTTCTATGCTCGCTGGCATTCTTTGGTTTGTCCGGAGTATGAGATCCGCTGGCAGGGGCACCAGCAATAGGTGATGCAGTTTGCTTCTCCATATTATCGGCTGGCATGATCAAACCCAAAGTTGAGTCCGGTAAAAGCCAAAAAAGTGTTTATATTCCGTGTGTGAATTTTTAAAAACACAGAGACGGGCTGTTAGGATTAGTCGCGGAGCGTAGCCAAGATCTCGGGATGGTCACACGAGAGAGCGTGAGTCCCTCTTATCAGCTATATGACTTATAGTCGGCAGGCTGTCATATGAGGACAAGAGCGTGTGTGGCGCAGTGCTTCAGAGGGCAAGTCGAATCTCCCACTGCCACACGCCAGCGGTATTTATAGATAGATCGCATGCTCCCAGTTCGTGTGAAACCCTCTCTGCATTCTTTCCCACACTCGCTTCAACCAATAGGCGCACGGACTCACCCATTGGGCGCGGGCAGACTGCTGATTGGACAACACCCCCGCGGGCTGTCAGTCACGCGCTGCTCAATCAGCCCTGGAGGGACAAACAACAAAGAGGCGAGTGCAGTCGGGCTGGCTGTGAAGTGATAAGGGGAATTGGGGGAATACTCTTGCTGTTTGCCACCAACGTTTTTTCACAGCCGAAGCACGTATTTCTGCATTCAGCCACTGCGTGACCAACATTCCTGCACACTTGATATCGGAATGATGGTTAAACTGACAAATCATGTCATTTTATCAACACTGCAAAAACTGTATTAGGCTACAAAGTATTAAAGTATTGCATGGATATTATCTTGCAAACTTTCTGAAAGTTGCATTGGACACTGAGTCTTGCATTCTTTCGCATTGCTTTCGCTTTGGCTTTTGATGCTATTAAGCTAAACATTTGTGCGTAACATTGCGTACATAACACATGAAAACTGACAGTGTCAGCATTTTATATGCATTTGTTAAACTGCATGTGGGAAAACTCATGTTATATCAGAAATACGAGTCGTTTCCGAAAGAAAACAGAACCGAAAAACTTCGAGGATCTTGTTGCGCTTCAAAGAAGAAAACAGCTGTACAGGCACGCGAGGCGGTTCGAAGCAGCACGCAGGAAACCAATGGGAAGCTGGCCGCTTTATGCAAATGAGGCGGCGTTGCGTCTTATTGGCTGGGTGAACATCTTACGCGTCAATCATTCCAACAGTGCAGGAGGCTGAGAGCGCGCGGGGGAGGTGTTGCTACATCTGTCCGCGTGCCAGCCAGTCTGCGCGCCCGCTCATTGCTCCGCTGCGTCCCCTGAGCACGTGCCGTTGCTAAACTCGCAGGCTGCGGGGTTTAGAGAGCAAGTTTTCGCGGCTGCTTTTATTGCTGCTGAATTATGAACTCGTGCTTTTTCTTGGCAGGGTGTTTTTAAACTTCAAGGAGTTTCGGTAATGTTTGGTGGCGCGTCGATTAGGCAACAGTGTTTTAAAGACTTATTGCATTTATAAACAAATGCATGCAAAGGTAATGCAGTGCATTATACATCCCCCAACTACGAGTCTGCATTTTGCATATTTAGGAAAATAACTTTTTTGCGGTTCTTCGCTACTTTTATTAAAAGGAAAAGAGAGTAAAAGCGAATTTAAAACGCATTGGCCCACATTAAGTGCGATCACTTTAAACACAAACACTAAATTATAAATGATTTTAGTGTAAATAGTTGTTGGAAAACATTTTATTAAGAGCAATGAAGATCTTAACAGTGATTTTTCCGATGGGGTACTGAGTGGGACAACTAATTTATAGGTGTTGAGCGCCATCTGTCGAACGTTTTACGAGTGCTTTAAACAGTCAAGTGCGATAACATATCTGACCACGAGGCGGAGCACAGCGTTAACACGATCTATACGTCACTACAAATGGCTAAAAATGACATCAAATGATTTGCAAGTAACAGACAGCTGTGTTTTTAAAATCTCATTTTATTTACTTTGGAGAGTCAATGTATTGAGAAAGAGAAAATACAGCATGGACATAATTCAAAAACTTTATTTATAAAACAGCAATTTTGCAAAAATGCAGTGAATGTTAGTAACACAGATTATTAATAATAATAATCAGTAAGATTGTCAATATTTAAAAAAAAAAAAAGACTTTTCTGCTTGTCAAGGATGCATTTATTTTATTAAAAATACGGAAAAACAGTAATATTGTGAAATATTATTGCAATTTAAAATAGTGTTTTTCTATTTTAATATACTTTAAAATTAAATTTATTCCTGTGATGCAAAGCTGAATTTCCAGCATCATTACTCCAGTCTTCAGTGTCACATGATCCTTCAAAAATCAATTCTAATTTGCTGATTTATTATCAATCTTGGAAACAGTTGTGCTGATTAATATTTTTTTATTTTTATTTTTTGGAACCTGTGATACTTGTTTGATGAATAAACATTAAAAAGAACAGCATTTATTTAAAATAGAAATCTTTTGCAACAATATACACTATTGTTCAAAGTTTCATGTCAGTAATTTTGTTCTTTCTTTCTTTGTTTAAAAGAGATGTTAATACTTTCAGCAAGGATGTGTTAAATTGATAAAAAGTGATGGTAAAGACTTATAGTGTCAAAAAATATTTCTATTTTGAATAATTGCTGTTTTTTTTATTTTTTTTATTCATCAACAAACCCCCAAAAGTATCACAGGTTTTAACCAAAAATATTAAGCAGCACAACTGTTTCCAACATTGATAATAAATCAGCATATTAAAATGATTTCTGAAGGATCGTGTGACACTGAAGACTGGAGTAATGATATTGAAAATTTAGCTTTGCATCACAGAAATAAATTCTATTTTAAAGTATATTAAAATAGAAAACCACAATTTGAAATTGCAATAAGATTTCACAATGTTACATTTTTTTCTGTATTTTTAATTAAATAAACAGCCTTGATAAACAGAAAAACTTTAAAAAACATTAAAAATCTTACTAATCACAAACTTTTGAACAATGTATATATATTGTGTGTGTGTATATATATATATATATATATATATATATATATATGAAATTACACCAATTAAAATTAACATGAAATAGAACTGCCAGTGTAACAAGTGCTACAAAAACTCATCTAGTTTCAGTCTGTCGTCTACTTATGTATCTAATAAGGCAGAGAAATCCCATAGCAATGAGAATTTATTAAGTCTTGTTTGGCTGCTTGTTGACCATTGTTTAGGGACTCTTGTCATTTGTTGCCGAGACTAGCTGGGGCATGCTAGAAGCCTGTTTGCCCAGGATCCTGAGGTCTCAGGGGCCAGCTGTGCGCTCACCCCTTCACATTTGCCTTATTTGCTTGGGGATTGAGGTATATTATGTAGCCCTTAATCCTGCTTTCTGTATGTGTTATACCTCCATAATAGAGCTTCAGAGAATTATTTAGATGGCCAGGACACAAATTTTATAGACTCTCTCCATATATGGTCCATTCTACAGAACTGGTGCAAAGTCAGAGTTGGAAACCAAATTTGTATGTATACAAATTGTATAATATCCAAGGTACACATTTCTAGTAATTGTGCAGTTATTTCTCATTGTATTTTCAGAAAGTTTTGGAATACCTGTCCTCTCCCCAAATTTGTTACTACCGAAACACAGTAATATATAATTTAATAAGGGTTATATTGACCTATTAAGATTTTGCTTACATCTTCCTTGTAAATATATATATATTTCTATTTTATTAAAAAGTTTTCAGAGGTACATCAATAACAATTACAATTTTAGCAATATTTCAAGTCTAATATATGAGATATGTTGTATTTTGAATCCCATTTTTCTTTGTGAAAGGCAAAAAGTTGATCATACTGATTTCAAAATGATTCATTAGTTTGAATATACACTGAACCTAACACCATCATAACATCTTAGCTGATAATTCAGTATACTTTATTTTTGACAAAACATCCCATGTTTCGGTCATGACAGCACATAGTGACAGTAATGCTTTGGTAGTGACCACATCACATTGCAGAATTTTAACCCACATACTAAAATACCACTAAAACATACTAAAAATGTGCATAACTTTTTAACATAATGTGCTAAAATTTTGTTGATTTCCCCCAAATAAAGGATTATGTGTTCTCTTTTCTCACTACCGAAACAATCATGACGTGTTTCGGTCGTGACCACTACGGTAATGACAATTTTATGGGATAAAACACCCAAAAAAACGATGTCACTACCGAAACTTCATTAAATGTTTCAGTTGTGGCTGCTTTGGTAGTGACCATTTTAAATACTTTTGAACCTAGCTCAAAGATGCTAATCAGCACATGGTTAGCACAGTTCTGAACAGTTGTACACATATAAAAACTAAATGTTAAGGGATAACGCCCAAAAAATGGTGTTTGGTAGTGACATTCTTTAAAGTTACACACAGATTTTTCATACTTTTGAACACATTTACCTCAGAATGATGGGATCTACTCACCATGTAGCTATGAGAAAGACTGACATATAAATATTTCCTGATCATAAATGTAGGGGTGTAGTTAAAATCAGTCTCGACCAATGGACTAAAACATACACTGTTTCGGTAGTGACATTAAAATGCGGGACACTTTTTTAAACAAATTTTCATACATATTTACAAATAAAATATATATTTTTCTTTTTTTGTTTTTGAATTTAGCTTTTTTTTAATAGAACATTAGCAAAAATTATTTAATTTAAGTTACAATTTAGGGGTTAGGGTTCGGGACAGCCACCACCCAATTGAAAGAACTGACTAAATGATGATTTAATATATACTAAGCTTACTAATATTTTAAATATTATTGTGGGTCTTAGCAAACATCTAAGATTTGAATACTTACATGCTTTTTAAATGTGTTTTTTGGTTGTGGGACAGCAGTTCGCACCAATTCTGTAGGCCCATAAATTCAAATTTTAAAAAAGTAATATTAAAAATACTCTTTTTGGAATTCTGATCACTGGATCAAAGTCCAGCATACGATTGTGGGATGTGTTTTGACTTAAGTGTACAGGAGAAACTTTTAGTCTGAAAAGGAAAAGGAGATGAAAAAGATCAAGGCATTGTGTGTTTTGTAATTAGACTTAACACTGACCAGCACGCTGTTGTCCGAGATCAGAGCGTGCACAGTAGTTTCTTTACACTGAAGGAAAGTTCATTTGTTGTTGGGTAATGAGTCTCGGTCCCTATCCAAATCTGTTCACAGAATGCCGAAAACACAGTCAATTATGTCTGCATTAGCCGCTGTTGTTGGGCCAATCCCTTTACACGCTCTTTGATCACACTGCCCCTTGGCTCGATTCTGGTCTTGGGTATTGCAGCGAGTCCTGAAAATCCGGAAGACTTTATACTTTTTAGATGCAAAGGATTTAACGGTAACCCTGAATATTGTCATGCATATTAAGTCAAAAACAGTGTATTAGATTGTAAAGTCACACATGGTTGGCATCATGACTTAAAGTATTTTGTATACAAATTAGTATTTTGACTTCTTAAAAACTTCTATTATGAGCTACACAATATCAAAGAAATGAAAGTCACACTCAACTAAATCAATGTTTTTCTGTAATGAATTCTTTAATCATCTGAGATGCTAAAAAAGGCGAAAATAGCTGAAGGACTACCAAGAAGTGTTTTTATTGTTTTTCATGTACTGGCTTCAATGGACTACTTGCATAAATCAAGAGAAAAAGCTTTAGAAACAGAAGCAAAACAGACTTACAATAAGTTCTGTTGATGTCAGAATCCGGAAATTCACATTTGTGACCCTGGACCACAAAACCAGTTGCACAAACAGAAAAATAGGGGTTTAAAATTGTACCTTTTGGGGTACAACAGCTTGTCGCTGGAGCAGTACTTATTTTGTACCTATTTTACCTTACATATTAGTACTTTAAGGGTATATATTAATACTCTAAGGTACTAATATGTACCTACACTGTAAAAAAAAATTTGTTGAGTCAACTTAAATAATTTGTAACCTGGCTGCCTTAAAATTTTAAGCTCAGTCAACTAAAAAAAAATGTATTCAACTTGAAATGTTAAATTATACTAAGTGACAACTTAGATATTTGAGTTGAATCAACTTAAAATTTTAAGGCAGCTGGGTTACTTACCCATTTGTTAAGTTTAGCAAACACAAATATCTAAGTTGTTACTTAGTACAACGTAACATTTCAAGTTGACTAAACTTATTTTAGTTGACTGAACTTAAAATTTTAAGGCAGCAGCGTAACAAATTATTTTAAGCTGACTCAACAAATTGTGTTTTTTATTTTTTACAGTGTATTAGGGGTAAAAAAGGTACAAAGATGTCCTTTTAAGGGTACTGCTCCAGTGACCCCAAAAGGTACAATTTTAAACCCCTATTTTTCTGTGTGTAAGTAGCATGTGTATATTTGTAGCAACAGCCGAAATGGGTCAAAATTATCGTTTTTTCTTTTATGCCAAAAATCATTAGGATATTAAGTAAAGGTCATGTTCCATGTAGATGTTTTGTAAATTTCCTACCGTAAATATATTAAAACTTAAATGTTGATTAGTAATATGCCTGGCCAAGAACTTCGTTTAGACAACTTTAAAGGCGATTTTCTAAATATTAAGATTTTTATGCACTCTCAGACTCCAGAATTTCAAATAGTTGTATCTCGTCCTATCCTAACAAACAGTACATCAATGGAAAGCTTATTTATTCATATTTCAAAATGTGGTTTTGTGGTTCAGGGTCACATTCGTGAATACATTGCTACTCTGCTTCAATTTTCTCTCATGGCTTCTTGCTTCAAGATGTCCTTCTGGTGGAAATTTGTATCTGTTGGTAGCATTTAAATGTATGTGACAAATTTAGGAAACAGACTCACATATAAACATATAGCTACACCAAACAACGACAGATCCTGTTTTCAGAAACTGCTTAATGCTGCACTCCTAAACTTTGTGTTTATACAGTTATAGAGTAAGTTTATGCACATTTATTATTTGCTGCTAGGCTTCAGAACGTATTCTTGGGTGCTTTAGTTGACCATATCCAGCATATGAGGAAATACTGGCAAAAGATCTAAAGAGTTAGTCTTGGCAGGGAGGATATCTTAAACACACTGTTGCTAAGGATTTCTATAAACCAAACATTGTTGTATTAAAACGCTCTAATACATCTATGTGTCGGATAATGTTGTCCGAGTCTTTCATCTTTATTACCGGCTCTGTGGGGAGTTTTGAGGTGGAATCCTACATTAATTAATTAAAATATTGAGATATTTCTTCTGCAATGTTTTGAGGGTGGCTGTATTTTGCCCTCAGTGCTTCAAAGTAAAGTTTTAGCAGTGGTGTGATATAAAGTGTAGCATTTTTTGGACTTTTTACTTCATTCAATCCTATTGTTTCTATACCTGCAAAAACTTTGGATCAATTCTGTTTGCTTCGCCTTTCAAACGGGTCGTTGTCATTTTACCATCTGCGGACCAGCATGTCCTTTACAATGTGCGGTATTCACTGAGACTCTTTGGTGCTCTTAGAGCAAGGGAGAGCATCCCCCATCCCCTGGCTTTTCTGACCAATTCATGGCTTTCTTCTCTTTTTTAAGAGGCCGTTGATGAGGTTAGCCTAATCAGATTAAGTCAACTCACATTGGTCGGTATAGTTTGTTTTCCCTCAGAGAGCCTGCTGATATCTCCAAATACTTTTTCTTTGTGGCCACTTCTCATCGTGGCTTCCCCCCAAAAATCTTTTGAGAGCGAGTTCCAATAGACTCTTTTATAAACCTCGGTTCCAGACTGATATGGGTTACTCGGAACGGGTCACTTCACTGCAATGCCGGGACCAAATGCGTAAAAGCTGCGCAGTGACACTTTTGATCATTCTTGCTGATGTCGATGTAAAAGGGCGGACCGAGACAGATTGTGAAAATACAAAACGGCAAATTAAATTCTGGGAATCGCTGGAACCTCTAATTTAATTCCTAAATAAATGCTTGGAGAAGCTTAAAGGGACTACAACGCTAATGCAATCTTCTCTCATTTTAAAACAATGATACAGCGTCAGCGCCTTTATGGTTGCTTGTAGCTCAGTTCGGCTACAATCAAGATGCTAATGTTCTATTAAGAAGTGAGATGTTGATTATAAGCTCATTTAGGTTAATTAGAATTTTAAAATTGTTATAGAATTAGGAACAGAAGAAACTAGGACACAAAAAGTGCTTTAAAAAATACTGCAGATAAACTTTGCTGATGGATAAAATTTTTTGAGGTTTCCATAATCTTAATAAACAAGTTTCTAATATTCCAATGAATATATATAGAGAGAGAGAGATCGATCGATAGATAGATATACAGTAGTCAACATTTGAAGTGGATCAAAACCTTTCAAAGTTGTCCTAAAACCAAAGCAATATCCATTTTTGTTATAGGACAACTTTGATAAACTTTTTTGATCCACTTCAAATGTTGACTACTGTAGATATAGAAGAATAGTAAGATTTTTAATGATTTTTAAAGGCTTGCTCAACTCACCAAGCCTGCATTTATTTGATCCAGAATATTTTTACTATTTTAAATACGTTTTCTGGTTTAATATATTTTAAAATATAATTTATTCCTGTGATGCATTTTTAGCATCATTACTCCAGTTCTCAGTGTCACATGATCCTTCAGAAATCATTCTTAATGTTCTGATTTGCTGCTCAAACAGCATTTATTATGATTTTTATGTTGAAAAATAGTAGATTTTTTTCAGATTACTTTGATGAACAAAAAGTTCAGAAGAACAGCATTTATCCGGAATAGAAATCTTTTGTAATATTATAAATGTCTTTATCATCACTTTTAGTCAATTTAAAGCATCCTTGCTAAATAAAAGTATTAATTTTTATAGTGTATAATGTTACAAAAGCTTTTTATTTCAGATAAATGCTGATCTTTCTATTCATAAAAAAAAAAAAAAAAAATCAGTGTTAAATATTGATAATAATAATAATAAAAAATGTTTCTTGAACAGCAAATCAGCATATTAGAAATGATGGCAAAAGTTAGATTTGATCACAGGAATAAATTACATTTTAAAATATAATCAAATAGAAAACAGTTATTTTAAATAGTAAAAATATTTTACAATTTTACTGTTTTTGCTGTACTTTGGATCAAATAAAAACAGGGTTGGTGAGCAGAAGAAACTTCTTTAAAAAAAACATGAAAAATTTGTTAAAAATTATTTTAACATTAAAAATAACTGTTTAAAAACCTTTGATATATATATATATATATGTATGTATGTATACAATATGTATAAAACTCTATTTAACATTCAATTTAATAAATATAATTTAAAAAACATTCTATAAATGAATAAATGAATTCTGTTCTTTTAAACTTTCTATTCATTAATAAATTCTGAAAAAAATCATTAGTTTCCATAAAACTGTTTTCATCATTGATAATGACAATAAATATTTTCTGAGCAGCAAACCAGCATATTACAATGATTTTCAAGGAATCATGCGACAATGAAGACTAAAGTAATGGATGAAAAATATAGATGAAAAATTAATGAAAAAAACAAAAACTCGCCGGCATGAAATAAAAACTTGCCAGCACAGGAGTAAATTAAATTTTAAACATTAAAATACAAAACAGTTATTTTAAATATTAATAAAATTTCACAATTTTACTGTATGTTTAATCAAATAAATAGCACCCCTGATAAGTAAAAGACAACACATTAGTTAAGGTTCTACTTTAGTTAACATGAACTTAGAATGAACAATACTTTTACAGTATTTATTAATCTTCGTGTTAATTTAAACATTTGCTAACACATGATTAAAATCAAAAGTTGTGCTTGTTAAAACTGGTTAATGAACTGTGAACTAACATGAGCTAGCAATGAACGACTGTATTTACATTAATATTAACAAAGATTAAAAAATACTGTAATAAACATATCGTTCATTCATGTTAGTTAATACATTAACTACTGGATCCTTATTGTAAAGTGTTAAAAAAATAATACCGACCCCAAAAACGGTGGTGTGCTTGAATATTACATGTACACACATATATAAAAGGTGTGGTGCTACTGTATTCCATCTGGCAGGCTATTCCAAGGCAGAATATTATCTTGCATTATTCTAGGACATTTGCAATGAGCTCACGTTACCACAGTTATAAAAGAATTTAGGAGCATGAAAGCCTAGGTGAGCCTTCTTGGATCTGTTCCTTCTGTTAAGAGCTGAGCTGAGATAAATACTGGTGTTACCCGGCACACCCATAGTACATAATTATTCACTTTAACAGGACTGTCATTTTAGTGCCATTAAACAAGCTCAAGAGAAAAGTCTTTAGGAGAAGCTTATAATTACATCTCATTTTCAGTTGATCTGGATGCAACTCACACCCGTGACAGTCCTGCTCGTCTCCCACCGCTGCGTCCGTTCAAGCATACAGTATGAAAGGTAGGCAGCTATCCAATTAAGAACAGATCTTACACCTGTAAGTTCTCTGATGTCCTCATCAGTAGCTCAACATCATTTGACTCCCTGCACTAATAACAGGCTTTAGAGACAATGAGCACAATGAGTAAAGAAGAGCCCTTTTCATAAGGTTTTAAGAGGCCTCCCTCTTAAGATTTAGACAAGGATGCATGCTGCTTAAATGCAGACAACGGGGACACGGCAAGCTCGTAGATCTTGGGGCCTGCTGGTTTAATTACATTATGAGGAATCAGCTGTGATTTGGGTCCCGCACAGTAAGCTGTGACACGCTTGTACACTTCTTTCACATCTCAGCTTTAAACTGCAAATTTGTGCTGACAGATAAGGCCTTCCCCACCGCTGCTGTACGGACCCTCCCCATCCCATCTGCAAATTCCTGGAAGACTCGGAGTGACGCAGATAAAACAATACATCAAAGAGTTTGGAAAAACATATGCGAGATCTAATTATTTCCAAAGCAGGTGTGCGGTGTTGTGCATGGTGCTTCTGCTTAAAATATCTCACGAGGGAGATGTGAAGTGTACTGACTGAAAAAAGGAAAAAGAACAACAGAAAAAACTAACAAGATAATGAATGCAAGATTGCAAAAAATTGTATTTAACGTTTTAGGTAAGCTTAGGTTTGTTAGCTTTGGTTTTGTGTAAATTAAAAGCTGCAGAAGCACTTTTCTTTCAAAGGTCTAGCTGAAAGTCTGCTGCATATATTATTTTTCCCAACACTAAAAAAAACTGAGGAATGTGGATATACAGTCAAACCAAATCTTTAAAATTTCTCACATTATCACGGTTTAGTTGCTATAGGTTTTAAAATGGTAATAAAATATGAGGAGAACTCAAGAGTTAAACTGTGTCAGAACAAATTCATCTTGATAATGTCAGATAATTTTGATAGAAAAGTATGTAACAAAGGTCAAAGTGTCAAATCAAATGGTCCCAAATTTTTATCAATTTTACTGGTAGACTGTATGAAGAATTTTTGAGTTGTAAGATGTCACAGTTTACTTTATTTTTGCTTTTTACATAAATGAACTGCGCCCACTAGTAAAAATATTACAAAATTATATCTGGTGTCTGAATATTTTTTTTTGGTTTGACTGTATATCAATAATGAATTATCATATTTATAATTATAAAACATTAATTTTAGTTAAACTGAAAAAAAAAAAAAATAGTTCTTTATTTTGTCTTATTTTATAAATACAGAAAAAACAGTGATATTGTAAAATATTCTTATCATTTAAAATAATTATTTTCTATTTTAATATACTGCAAATTTAAAACTAAAATTTATTCATGTGATGCAAAGCTGAATTTTCATCAGTCATTACTCCAGTCTTCAGTGTCACATGATCATTCAGAAATCATTCTAATATGCTGATTTATTACTTTTATTATCAATGCTAGAAACAGTTATGCTGATTAAAATTTATTTTGGAACCTGTGATACTTTTTTCAGGATTCTTTGATGAATAAAAAGTGAAAAGATTTTATTCAAAATAAAAAACTTTTCTAACAGTGTAAGTTTTTACCATTACTTTTTATTAATTTAACAGATTCTTGCTAAAAAAGAAATATTTCTTTCAATAAAAAAATACTTACATTTTTATTTTAAATAAATGCTGTTTTTTGTCATCACAGGTCCCAAAAAATGTTTAAGCAGCACAACTGTTTCCAACATTGATAATAAATCAGATAATAAATATTGTTAATAAAGCAGAATGATTTCTAATGGTTCGTGTGACACTACAGACTGGACTAATGATGCAGAAAATTCAGCTTTGCATCACAGGAATAAATTATATATAACAATAAAAACCTTACTGATCTTAATGACTTTTGAACAGAAATGTATATAATATATATATATATATATATATACATATATTTATCATTTTGGAGAAATAGAAAATAGCTGTTTAATCAGTTAATAAATAAACATACAGAATATTGATCTGTTCTTTTATAGAAGTTGTAAATAAAGCCGTCAAGCACAAATGATTCATGTAAGCGAATAAGCTAGATTGTGTTGAAGCCATTTTGAGTCTACACAAAACAAGCAAGACAAATCACTGAAACGTTTTGGTTAATGCATTTGGAAGAGTTAAAAGCTGAAAATGGAGCAGAAAAAATAGCATTTGTCACTGCTTTAACATTCTGAATGCTATCATCAATCCTGTGATTTAACCGAAATCTTGCATTGTGAACGTAACAAACGGAATTATTTAAATTCATCTGGTTTTCTCTTGTGCTAAAGCACACGCATTTCTCTGAAGGATTTGGCACAAACTTTGGACACGGACAATGTGTAGAATGCACAAAACCAATATTGCTCAAAGGGACCGTTTCCAGGTTTTGGTCATTGATAACCATGCTAAAAGTGCCATTGATCTTTTTGTTCCATTCGGTTGGTTGGAGAAAATGGCCTGCATTCTGGTTCTTGGGTCCATAAAACGACTCTCTTTGTCAGGAAGCAAAATCGATGCAAATTAATCTTTTATCTATTTCCCTGTGAATAATTAAACGTCTTTCTACTTTTGTCTGCGCCTACTTGCCAAAACAAAATCAAAAAGGTAGAGAATGTGGGCATTTATTAGCTGGCTGGAGGAGTGAGTTGACCCTTCTCTCCAGTCACAAAGAAGCTTTTATGCAGGCAGCACATTGTATGGAGTGAGTTTATTCCCTTTTGACTGACCAGCACTGCGGGACACCCACCACGTGTTATCCGTGCCTCAGCCAAACCGGGACTATTTACCCCCATGAAAGGCAGGCTAAACAAACCACGAAATCCATGGCCATGACCCACTCTCATCTGGTGCTCTCTAGGACACCATGACAGACAAGATAGCAGAAGACACTGAAGTTAGGAAGCCGTAAGCATTTATATTCTTCATTGACAGCACCTGGGTTTGGAAGTAGGCTCTTACAGAGCCTTTCATCTTATTTTGGGCCAAACAGTGGTGGAGGAGATGGCTGTTTCTCTCAAAACACCATGAACTCATAGGATAAAATAAACTCCTGTAAGATCAGAGCAACAAAGGCTCGGCTGGATAGAAGAGACAAACACTCCCATTAGTCGTTCCTCTCTCCTTCTGAGGGGCTTCAGCGCAGAGATCACTGCTGTAGTGTTTACACTGGGAATACTGCAGGATTGTAAAGCCTGAGGGGTGGGGGTGACGACGAAGACAATTCAACACTGTTTCCGTAAACACGTAGACAATCAGCATTGGAGAATTGATAGACGGTGCAGGATGAGCCTTTTTGCTGACAAATCGTCACTCCATCCCCCTCCATGCAGCGTTACAGTCCGTATCCCAAATCTAAATGGACTCTCTGTCATCTACGCTCAGGCCCCCTGCGAATGGCTGACCCCGCACCCCTCGGCCTCTGGCCCCTCCTGCCCAGGGAGGCTGCAGTCGAGCTGGGGCCTTGGCTCATTAGTGTGCCCACCTGGAGGCCAGCGGGCAGCCTACGGGGACCGGGCCCTTGATCTGTGGGCTATGAGCAACATTGTGACACGAGGTCCGATTGGAGCCAGCAGACCAGCCAAGACAACACAACACAACAGCATGGACGCCTCCACAGTGCAGCTCCAGCCAATTACTTTAATGATCCCTGTGACGCTTTTTCCTCTCACATTCTTCCCCGTTCTGAGGTGAACTCATCATGAGGTTAACAGTTTCAGCTTTTGTATTTGTTTCCAGTTGAAGCCTCCCACATCATGTCAGACTCCATAATGTGCCAGCTGATGGGTAGTACTGTTATCAGTACTGTGGGAGTTTCCACAAAGATTCCTAATTTGCAATGAATATGCATACACTGTAATTTAATTAAACTGTTTGTATAAGAGAAAAAAATGTGGATTAGACTTTCTGAAATGTGCTCTGGTAAAGCTCAGGGACTTTTTGCTCATTTTATTCATTATTTCTTGACTGTTTATATAAAAAAGTATGTGTAACAGGTTGGCATTGTTTGGCATTGGAAAGGTTACTTTGGAAATGTAATACAGCTGAAGTCAAAAGTTTACATACACCTTGCAGAATCTGAGATCATACAAAACGCATGTTACTTTTTATTTAGTACTGAGCTAAATAAGATATTTCACATAAAAGACATTTACATATAGTTCACAATAGTTGAATTTATAAAAATGACCAGTGCAAAAGTTTACATACACTTGATTCTTAATACTGTGTTGTTACCTGAATGATCTACAGCTGTGTTTTTTTTGTTTGTTTGCTGTTCACAAGTCACTTGTTTGTCCTGCTTGCTGTTCTTTAGAAAAATCCTTCATGTCCCATAAATTCTTTGGTTTTTCATCATTTTTGTGTATTTGAACCCTTTCCAACAATGACTGTATGATTTTGAGATCCATCTTTTCACACTGATGAAAACTGAGGGACTCATATGCAACTATTACAGAAGGTTTAAACAAAATTCATTAAGAGCCGGGGGTTGAAAACTTTTGAACAGAATGAAAATGTGTACATTTTTCTTATTTTGGCTAAATATCATTTTTTCCCCCCATTTATTACTGTCCTTCAGATGTTACAGAAGATACTTACATGTTTCCCAGAAGGCAAAATAAGTTAATTTTTCTCTGATCTTCAAATGCAAAAAGTTTCACCCCCAACTCTTAATGCATTGTGTTTCCTTCTGAAGCATCAGTGAGGGCTTGAACCTTCTGTAATAGTTGCATATGAGTCCCTCAGTTGTCCTCAGTGTGAAAAGATGGAAAATAAAGCATAGATACCCAAACAGGAAATAAAACAGTTATCAAATAATCATGTGTTCTACTCTGTGTCCTAAACTCCTGAAACATTGGTGTCTCATATTTTAGAGCACTCAACTTTGGAAATAAATCAGTCAGATCTGTATGTGTGTTTAATTACACATTTTATCTCAGTAACAGTAACAGATTACAATCACATTTATTTTGTAATTAAATTACGTAATTCTGTTACATGTAACTAGTTACTCCCCAACACTGTTCATAAGTAATGCTTCAAAGCATAGCTTAGACATTCACAGAAATTAGGTTTAGGTTTTCAAATTATACAGTACTGCTAAAACATTGTAAAAGGTGCATATGCATTTTAATATAGACAAATTGTTCTCGAATGTTCCCCATCAACTCCGTTTATACACTTCATAGGCAACAACTGTGCCACTTTATAAAACCACTGCCATTTATTCCATCCACCACTCTTAAAAATCAACCTTTACTATCTGGTTTTACCCTAGTTAACCTCTCAACAGGAGAACATCTCCTCAGAACAGGGAAGGCGCTTTAATGAACAGATGCTAACAGTAGCTCTACACTCTCTCCTCCTTACTAACTGCATGATGACAGATTTGAATTGAAAGTAACAGCGGGGAGGAGACAATGGTGCATTTAGAAGAGCTCACGAAGCTCTCGGTTTGTTTGATGACTAAGCACGGCCTCAGGTGAAGCTCCCCGTCGACACCTCTGGGCCGTGTGCTCTCTTAGCCTCTCCCCACTGAGACAGGAGCACAGTGCCTAGTTCACACTGATTAGAAAGAACTAATCCTGTGCAGACAAACCTGTAATTTTCTTTGGGTATGTATTCAAGTTAGACAATAAAATGAATGTTTTGATTTAAGATTTGATTATTTAACATTCAATAATCACGTTTTTGAGCATCCAGAAAAGCTACGCTAATCAAAATTATAATGAGAGGAAAGCCTTCTTATTCAGCTAAGCCAACAGTTCAAAGGAATTTAGCCGAATTTACCTTCAGGCACCTGCCACGGCCCAGCAGGTGACAAAGTGGTCCATCAAAAATCCCACTGACCTCACTCATTTACATACAGACTCGTCACAATCTGAGATATACCTGAAGTGCTGGTATTTTCTAGCTTTTAAAACAATTTGAATCAATAGATCTTCAGGCTCAATGGTTCTCTCTCAATGGGTCATCTCTAGTTCAGTGAATTTCTCCATTGTTTCAAAAAGGCTGAAGAAGCCTTCGGGGTGATTGAGCCTTCACGCTCCTTTAGCTAGATTGAAGCTAATAATCTTTAAATAACGAGAATTTCCCATCTGCTTATGAGTTTGCTGCAGCCAATTTCTTTTGGCACAATTAAGTCTTGTTTATGACTTTTATCGATTTGCTTTATTTAGATTGTTTGCAGTCCTTCCAAGTAACATGAGGCACATTTAAAGGGATAGTTCACTCAAAATTGAAAATTCTTCCATGATTTACTCACTCTCATCATGTCGTTACAAACCAAACAGCTGACGGTAGCTACCGACGTCCAAAAGTACTATGGCTACCCTCAACTTTTTGGTTACCAACTTTCTTTAAAATATCTTCTTTTGTGTTCAGACGAAAGATATTCATACAGGTTTAGAACAACAAGACAGAATGTTCATTTTTTGATGAGCTATCGCTTTAACAAATAATGTGACAGTTTCACTGTGTCTAATTCTAATGTATGGAGCTGTGCAGGTCTCTCCAAGCTCAGTGATATTGTTGGAAGATGCTGGTGAGACTGTCTAATGTCTGAATTGATTTAACAGTGTGCGGTTGGACGGCAGTTCTAGAGCACAGCAGGTTTTCAAGCTTCTAGCGGCTCCAGTCCTAATTGCACTCAGTCAAATGTCTGACTAAGCCTAAATCATCCTGGGTAATCATTTCCTTTGGGATACAGGGCCAAGAGAATGGCTGTTTCTCATATGCACTGAATTTAAAGGCCAAGCGATACAAAAACAATACGCGTTATCAACCCAACTATGATTTTCTTGTGGAAAATATAGCCTGTTAAAGATCAACTCAAAATCCCACAGCAGCTGGATTCTGAAAACAAACGCAGAGAAATACATTGAATAAAAAAGGTGCAAAGGTCTTCACTGTCAGCGTGGGCATATTTAATTAAAAAGAAGAGTGTTACACTACTGTGGCTGGCTTAGGTCCCTGTTGTCGAGTATATTAAAGTAAAGGGTAGGAGACCTGCCTACCTTCCTGGGAAAGTGTGCAAACCAATAATGTGTTGCTTTACCTCCTGCTGCATGAGTGATTTGGGAGATTCCTGTGCTAGAGTGGCGCGTCAGGTCCCTAGCGTGCTTTGATGGCCTTTGGCTACTCTGTTACACAATGCATACATATACACGATCTCATATAAACACCTCCGTGTTGTTTCATTTGTTTCAGAAGTGCTTGTGATATGACTTTCAGAGAGGACAATGAGATTTTGGCACTTCTGACTTGCAGTGAGGGCCAACTGAAGATCTCACGAGAGGATATCAAAAGGCTTTTGTGATGCTGGGAGATGCTGAAATAGATATGACGGTTAGAGCTTGTAACATCCAAATAAAAAAAACACATAACAAATGAGGGAAAAAGTGTATTCAACAGCTCTGAATACATGGGATAAAACAGTCTACACTAAAGGCTGGAATACATTACACGACGTTTAAAATCTGAACAGATTTTTGAAACACTAGGCATCATATACTTATGCCTGGAATACACTACACGATTTTTGTCAGAGCCAGAGTTGATAGATTCCATAGAAAATTGCTTAGTGTATGATGATCTCAGACTTTTAGCCCCAGACTTTGATTCCACCCAGTCGATATTTTCAGTCAGTTTTAGAACACGTTGTTTTCATTTGTCAAGTCACTAGGAACAAGTTGCACATTTCTGCATGAGTTTGATGTGATCGGAACAACTTAAAAGTCTGGTAGTGTATGATCCTCCTCAGTCGTATAGTGTATGATGGCCAGTTTTCGTTTAACACTATTTACAAAGTCAGTAAGTGTATGATGACTAAATCTGTTCATAATTCCAGGCTTTACCTAAAATGTTAATTATTTTAACAAAATAAGAGGGATCATACAAAATGCAAGTTATTTCTGAAGAACATTTCTAAGATCCAGGGGGTGAAAACTTTTTGAATTTGAAGTTCAGGATGAATTTAACATATTTTGTCTTCTTGGAAACATGTAAGCATCTTCTGTAGCTTCTGAAGGGCAGTACTAAATGAAAAAAAAATATGATATTTAAGCAAAATAAGAAAAATGTACACATCTCCATTCTGTTCAAAAGTTCTCACCCCCTGGCTCTTAATGCATTGTGTTTCCTTCTGAAGCATCAGTGAGCATTTGAACCTTCCGTAATAGTTGCATATGAGTCCCTCAGTTGTCCTCAGTGTCAAAAGATGGATCTCATAATCATACAGTCATTGTTGGAAAAGGTTCAAATACACAAAAATGCTGAAAAACCAATGAATTTGTGGGACCTGAAGGATTTTTTTGAAGAACAGTGGGCAGTTTAACTGTTCAGGACGAACAAGGGACTCATGAATGAACAACTATCACTAAAAAAAAAAATGCTTTTGAACAGGTAATTTTTTATAAATTCAACTACTATTTTCTCTTATGGACTATATGTAAACATCTTATATGTGAAATATCTTAATCAGGTCAGTACTAAATAAAAAATAACACACATTTTGTATGATCCCTCTTATTTTGGTAAAATAATTAACATTTTGCAGATTCTGCAAGGTGTATGTAAACCTTTGACCTCAATCCGAAATAATTAATGTAAAATTTGTGTGACAGAGCTTGAAAAAAAAGTTCAGTTTGAGTTGCTTCATAAAATGTTTAAGTATAATCACACTGGCTGTTCAAGTCATTTCAACATATTTTTTAAAATCTAGATGAACTCATATAACTTACAAAATGAAGTTAGTTTCCCAAGAGACATTATGTTGCTTCAACACTAGGATATTGTCTTGTGTATGGCTGATTATAAATGGAGTCCAGCACTTGCCAGGACACATGGATATACTTACTCATTTACTGGCAGACTACTGTTAATACATCACTTTTCCCTGTCAGGCTAAACAGAGTGCAGAGCACGAACATCCAAAGATGTGCAAAGCACTGATTATCTATTTTTAAATGTTCTGTATTACGCATATGCGTTATTACTTTATATTTTGCTCTGATGTTGGTGCACATGACCACACTATTAAAACTCTACAACTTTTAAATACGTGCAGAGATTATCTGCATGAATCACACTAATACACCCCGGTTATGTGTGTGTGTGGGAAAAAATTGGAAGAGAAAGAGAGACTGTTAGAGAGTGTGTGAGGAAGGGCTGATCTCACCGTGACCCTATAGGGCATCACAACACTGTGAGTAGAGTTCACACCGGCTAAACAGCAAACACAGGCTGTGAGAACCCATCTCTCACTGTACAGGATGAATTCTTCACCTGTAGAATATACCCGCCATGACAAGCAGCTGTCAATTGAAACGTTGCCCCTACATTCCTTTCAGAATGTCTACACTGTACCAGCAACAGTATTTACCGGATTCGTGGAAAACTGTGAAAGGGTAAATCAGTGCATGCAGTGTATGTATCTTCAGGAGTGATTTTTTACAAAAACACGCTATAGTAACAAACACTTTGGATGTTATTTTTAAAAAAAAATATCACAGGTCAGAAACAACAATGACATTCCAATGAAGGTCGCACATGTGCTTTCACGCCAGGAGAAACATCCCGACACAATCAGTGATGAGTACACCAGTCCTCCATGCCTGATGCAGGACAGACGACTGGAAATGCCAGGAATGCTAGACTCCAGCCCCATGGGAGACCATGTTCCACTTATTGGCTACCAGTGTCCGCATCCACAGGAACAATGTCCGAGATGAGTTCCCACACAATAGGAAACAGGACATTTATGATGCCGATACGGTGAAAAAATAAAAGGGCTCTCATTCCCGGGCCATGGAGCTCCTTGTATCTCCGTCTGACACCGCAGGATCAGACTGCTCAGACAGACACCTCCACATTTTTGAGAGGTGGACATGGAGAGAGTTTAAAGGGAGACTCCTCCTGTCCCATTTGGTTGATTTAAATGGTATGTTATTAGCTTTCCCAGCCATTGTCTCTCAGATGTGGCCACTTTCTCTGCATGAATGCCTGCATCATTACTGACCAGTTTCAATGAAACAAGAGCTCCCGTGTAGTAATATAGTAGCAGTTCCACAAATGACTGAAGACAGTTACATCTCATATTTTGAAAGGTTTGACTGATATTCAGTAATAAGCTTGCTCTCCATTGACATTTATCTGAAAGAGTTAACTGATACAGCTTAGAAATAATTTTCTTGTGAGATGCAATGCAATGCAAATAAATCACTTACTTGGGAATGACTGAATTTCTAGGTCATACTCAGAACAAACTGTGTTTGTAATGCAGAAAACCATGGTAATCCAAAAGTACAGCTGCACTGAAATATCAATTACATTGTGTGTTAGACACAAACATGTATCAGCATTTAGTTTAAAGGGATAGTTCACCAAAAAATCATTTACCAAAACTTTGACTTTCTTTTTTCTATGGAACACAAAAGAAAACATTTGAAAAGTGTTTTTATCAATACAGTGAAAGACAGAGGGGATAATGCTATTTTGTTCTTTACAAAATGTAGTTTGTCTAGATGTCTTAGGTTCTTGTAAAAACAAAAGTATCAAAGGGCAATTTATAAACAAGAGATAAATAAATAAAATCAGCTACAGCCTACATATATATATAAGAAATATTATTGCAATTTAAAATAATGGTTCTCTATTTTAATATATTTTAAAATAGAATTTATCTTTGTGATGCAAAGCTGAATTTTCAGCATCTTTACTCCTGCCTTTAGTGTTAAATGAACCTTCAGAAATCATTCTAATATGCTGATTTATTATCAGTGTTGGAAACAGTTGTAGTGTTTCATTTTTTATTTTATTTATTATTTAATTTATTTTTGGAACCTGATATTTTTTTTCAGGATTCTTTGATGAATATAACATGAAAAAAACAGCATTTATTTAAAATAGAATTTTTTTGTAACAATATACGCTACCATTCACAGATTTTTCTTTCTTTGTTTTAAAGAAATGAATACTTTTATTCAGCAAGGATGTGTTAAATTGATAAAAAAAAAAAAAAGGAAAAGTGATAGTAAAGACTTATATTGTTAGAAAAGATTTCTATTTGGAACAACTGCTGTTTTTTTAAACTTTTGATTTATCAAAGAATTCTGAAAAAAGCATCACAGGTTCCAAAAAAATATTAAGCAGCACAACAGTTTCCAACACTGATAATAAATCAGCACACCAGAATGCTAAAAATATAAAATTCAGCTTTGCATCACAGAAATAAATTATATTTTAAAGTATATTAAAATAGAAAAATGTATATATAATATTATAAAAAACACTAGATATAACTTGTATTTTTAGCATCATGAGTAAAATTAAAATGGTCAGTTATTACAGTGATTCACTTTGAACCAAAACTCATTTGTTAAACAAGAAAGACTAAGCTCACAAAATTAGTAATGTTATATTACCATAGATTTGCATTTAGTGTTTACATTTCCTATGCATTTTATGTTATTAATCAACAAGCATTAAGATTTACATACTGAGATTTAAAGTAATTTTTGTAGATTTCCTTTTAGTGTTTACATTTCCTATGCATTTTACATTATTTAATCAACAATCATTAATATTTACATACTGAGATTTAAAGTTATTACTTTAGATTTGTATTTAGTTTTTACATTTCCTATGCATTTTATGTTATTAATCAACAATCATTAACACTTACATACTGATATTTAAAGTTGAACAAAACCAAAATCTTTCCAAGTATCCCCGGAACTGAACCTAAGTACATCCTTGGATTTGTGTAGCCATGGTTTAGGATTCACTGCTGATCCATTTACACCAAACTACAAATGATTTGGTTTAGACTGCCACCTTCTGGTATCTAATGATAAAGTTCTCAGTGAGAGAAACAGAGATGCCAATGCATTGCACAGTCCTACCAAAGCACCCACCTGCAATAAGTCCTCAAAAACCAGGAAAATTAACTTACCTGGGTGCACAACTGTACATTGTTTATTTATTCTTATAATATTTGTGCGTCATTTCTAAAGAAAGGAACTAAAAGGAAATGAAGCACACTCTTTTTGTACTCTGTTTAAACTGTTATCTTAGCCTTGATTTTGTTAGGCGATGATCCTTGCTAATTAAGTTATGCACTGTTTTCCTTTTTAGCCATCCTTTGATACTCTTCATTCATTCGGGCCGCTAGTTAGCGCTGGCAACTCCAATCAGCTGAATATATCTGTCCTCTTGGCATAGCCTTTGTGCTTGAACCCCACATTCTAATTAGAACCATCTTCCACTTCTCTTTGGAGTTTTCTTCAAATAACGAGGGGGAAAACAGCCATTTAACAAGTGTGCAGCATTCTCCAGATCTCTGGAAGTTTACCCACATCTGCACCGCTCCCTAACCCTCGCAATAGAGCGGGTCAACCAAAGGGTTAGGGGTCAGCACTTATCCCATTGTGCGGCAGAGCCAACACGAACCTCAGTGCGACGCCGTAGGAGCGGGGCGGTTCAGGTTCAGGAATGAGAAATGAACAAGAGCGCTTCTTCGACACGGTTTGCCACTCGGGACGCTGAAAGGAGGAATTCTAATTAGGAGGAAAACGTATAGTCGGCCCTTTATGCGTTATCAATGACGGGGAACAAAACAAGAAAACAAGCAGAGGCCGGGACTTCGCAGGTGCGCAAAGACCAATGCGAGACCGGATGAAAGGTACGCCGGGGATCGCCAGCAGGAAGAGGCCGGATCTGTCGGGAACATCACAACGGGGCTGGTTAAACAAGGAGCGGGTCAGGCCAAGGGTCCGCTCGATTATCTTAAAACGCCTCTCTCCTACTCGCGGCTCATCAGCGAACGCCCCGGCCTCTCTAATTAACCTGATTCCCACAATCCGCTGCCCTGTGACCACCCTTGCTGCTGAAAAATGGGCAGCATAGGTGACAGAACACTGCCCGAGCCAAAGGAGTGCCAAAGAATGTATTCTTCTAATGGCTCTGAATAGCAGCAAAACAGGCAGATCAGCATAATGGTCATGCACCCCTCCCACACATTCAGTCACACACTCTCTCCCCTCCTCCTCCTCATCCAAACCTTGATTAACCTCCTCTTTCCCTCCCATGCACATTCACACAGGCACAATGTGCCTCAGAGGCCCTGACAGATGGGGCCAGGGCTGTTTCATGGGGGTTTCTCTGTGCAAACGGCAGCCTGGTTTGGTACTGTGTTGTCAGGCCAATGAATTGATTCCGACCACTATAGAAGATTCTCTCTGCCAGAGTGTCACAATGGCGACGAGTGTGGGGAGCTGGGAGCAAGCTTGTGGAGGCATGGAGCCCTCACTCATGAATGATGGCCTTGCGAATGGCGCTCCTTTTATTGGCATTCATACCTACTTCGCTCTCATGCCGCCCATCTAAAAACACAGACAGCGATAGTCCGACACTACGGCAGATCTTTCTCCGAGGCGTTTTATTGCTTACTCTGTCTCAGGCTTCAGCTTTATAAATCAAAGGCCATTTTGCTGACTTTTTGCCATCCCCATCCTTAAATTAATCTGGTTGTTACGCCCACGCTGACCTCTGAGGTGACCCCAGACGGCCGAGCTGGAGCTCAGGACAATCGTTCCTCAGACCGGACAACGGGACCATCACACTCCTGTCTCATTCCATCAGTGTCAGCCACCACAACCTGGTTAATGTTTCACCAGCCCTCCATTTTGTTCCTTCGTCTTGGAAAAGAAAAGGAGAGGAGAGCAGGGGAGGGTTGGTTAATCACAGGGAAAATGGAAGGCAATCGATCGACAAACAAACAGGCTGGAGGGACAATGCAAAGAGACTGAGGAGATTCTTTCCTCTGTGTATCTGCAGCACATTAATTTATCACAGTCCATTAGAACTGCAGCAAAGCATGAGGCCACTGGATGTGTGGAGTTAAATGGTCTGTGGACAAACCGCACACAAGGAGATTAATCAGTTGAATTCATTACTGAAATCAACTTCATGTTCATTCAAACCTTAAGTAACGTTCTGGTTGCTCTTTTCCATTCAACTGAACTGAAAGCTTCAGAAAGTAAGCAAAAGCACCGTAAAAGTGACTCAAACATCTCGTCTCAGGTTTTCTGAATTCATATGTGTGAGAGACTGAAAACAGTTTTTAATCAGTGCTAGAAGTAGTTCAATTCCTCAATAAATCATTCAGACCCGCTTTGTGAACTGTATCAACTGATTCGCTAAAAAGATCAGTCAAAAGAACAATTTGAAGATGATTTGAGTGATTAACAACTTAACCTTTATTCTGATCCTCACAGAAAATGATTTTAGAAGACTAGTCCCTAAGAAATAATCAAACATAGAATTAATACAACAACAAATAAATATGTCCCCTGATTTTATGTCGGTCCTGTTACCCTCATCAAAAAGCCCTTGTAAAATAATGGTACATCCAAGTGACGTTATTTCTAGAAGGTTACATCATCTCTCAACCTGGATTCCAACACTTAAACAAACATCTATTTTTGATGATTTATGAGGCTTGACTTAGCGGTGGACAACATGTAATCAGTACTGTTACCATTTTTTAAATGTAAATTTAAACAATTATTTATTACATTTAATATAATCAATATCTATAAGTAACACCCTTTCAAAGTGTACAATGTGCTTTTGTGAACGTCACTATTAGCTAGAAATTAGCAAATTTGTTTGAGTCAAACATGTTAGTGTCAACCTGTTACTTTTTTATAGTAACAGATGGGTAACAGGGATGACAAAGATTAGATTTCACCCTGTTTTTAAAAATTGTCTGTGTAATATTCAAACATTTTAAAGGTCACCCTTGGTATATTATTGAGCTAATGCCGATGTCATTTAGTGGCATATGAGTTCTAATTAAACTATAGCATCTAGTAGCGCTTGTGTCGTAACAGCGTTGACAAAAATACCAAGAAATGAGATAGAAAAATAGTCATAAAATAATAAATTGCATAGCCTGAGATGCAATACAATTTCTTGTCATTTTAAGGTTCATGGATGTTTAAGAAATGTTGATTAAACCTATTTTATTTTTCAATTTTTCCAAGCAGAAAAGACACTGATTTTCGTGGAATGAGCCAGAAATATAACATGCAAATCATATGCACTACTTTTATGATACAATTAAGGTGCTTTGCCATTTTGGAGCTTTACAACTTCAGTCTTAGTTCACTTTCATTATATTGGAAAGTACATAATGACATTAGTTCAAGGATTAGTTAACTCCAGAATGAAATTTCCTGATAATTTACTCACCCCTTTGTCATCCAAGATGTTCATGCATTTCCTTCTTCAGTCAAAAAGAAATTAAGACTTTTGAGGAAAACATTCCAGGATATTTCTCCATATAGTGGACTTCAACGGGGATCAGCGGGTTGAAGGAAAAAGGGCTCTACACGATCTTAACTGAGAAATAAGGGTCTTATCTAATGAAACGATTGGTCTTTTTCTAAAAAAAATAAAAAATTATATACTTTTTAACCACAAATGCTCATCTTGCACTAGCTCGAATTCACACATTACGCAGTCATGTAGGTGGAAGTACTGACCCTGTGTTTAAAAAGCGAACGTGCAAAGAAAGTCAAACGCCCTTTACAAAAAAGGTAAAACAATGATGTCGGACAATTTTGAAGGAGGAGAAGAAAACATTTTTTGCGCTACAGTGCCTTTTTGAAAACAGACGAAGAACTAACCACATGTGACCTTTCCAACATGATTACGTAATGCATGAAGTTGTAGATGTGCATCGCAGGGCTAGTGACAGACAAGCATTTGTGGTCAAAAAGTATATAAATTTTGCATTTTTTTTTAGAAAATGGCTGATTGTTTCACTTCGATAAGGTTGGGATCGTCTAGAGCCCTTTGAAGCTGCACTGAAACTGCAGTTTGGACCTTCAACCCATTGAAGTCCACTATATGGAGAAAAATCCTGGAATGTTTTCCTCCTTAATTTCTTTCTGACTAAAGAAAGAAAAACATGAGGGGTGAGTAAATTATCAGGAAATTTTTATTCAGGAAGTGAACAAATCCTTTAAAATTGTTTTGCATTCAGTTAAGAACTTTCCTGTCCGTTTTGGCAAGACATCATGAGATGAGAAAGGCCTCACAAAAAGAAGCTTCTGCTCTATTGGTTCAAAAACGTAATTTGAATCTTTTATACTTAGCAACAGTTTGTCGACAGTTTGACTGCAAATGATTCATAGACATAACGGAATTTGTTTTTGTTTCACCGTTCTCCACATTAAGTGGTCCCATCAGGACACCACGGACTACGTATTGTGACCGAAGACCAACCCACAGAGTTTCACATTCTGTCTCCCAGAACTGTATTCCTCACAGCGTGTTAGCGTACACAAAAGGGAATCTGAAGAACCTACAGGTAGGGCATTGCTAACCAAAGGGCGACACACATACATAACCAACTGACAAGATGCTGTATTTGCTCGGCTCGCTCTCTTTTGTACCTCTGGAGTCTGCATAGCAATGGCAAGTACATTTACATGCTTTAGAATGCGTTGGGGAGAAGGCCGCGGTGTGTATTGTTGAGTGGCCAGGTCCAAAAAGAAAGAGCACACGGTGGAGAAAACAGGGAGCTGACAAAAGACTTGAATGAGAATCAATTAATTTTCATTTAGCGCAACAATCAAAGGGCTGGCATTAGCATGTGTGAGGCTCATTTGATGGTGGCAGGAGGCAAGGCGGGAGAGCTCAGGCCCACATTAAGGTAATGACAGGGTCAGGCCTGCCCGGCCTCTCTTCCATTAGCACCCCAGTGTTCTCAAGCGTAATCACAAAACCCCAGTGTGGCAGGGCAGATGATTAACCATTAGCAGATTCCAGTGCCACTGAAGTCATTGTGTACATGACAGGGAAAATGAATATACGGGTACGATTCGGAGGGATTACATACTGTGTGAGACACTTGCAGTGTTTGAGAGATGAGGTATGTTTGTATTGGAGCGTTGTGGAGTACAGTGGGTTCTTCCCAGAGCATTTATGGGATAAAGTGCTATTTTTGAGGTTTGCTCACATTTTAGGTGAAATCTGATTTTGCCTTAAATGCAATACCTAATTAAACTGTAAGTTACATGTAATCAGATTAGATTTGTTTCTGTTCAGACTTGCTTTTGTTAATATGTGGCCATAGTAACAACACAATTTTGCGTAGGATCCCAAACTTTAGCAATAGAGTGCTGCCAAAATGACATCAAAACCCCAAAAAATTATCACCCATGAGTGCACTCGAGATACTTCAGTGTTTTGCTCTACATTGTAAATTACACACATCTTTATTCGAAAATGTGTATTTTGAAGCTGTTTATTTTAAAAACCACATTTGACCATGGACCACAAAACCAGTCATAAGGGTCAATTTTTCAAAAATGAGATTTAAGAATAAATAAGCTTTCCATTTATGTTTGTTAGGATAGGACAATATTTGGCTGAGATTCGACTATTTGAAAATCTGGAATCTGAGGATGCAAAAAAACGAAATATTGAGAAAATCGCCTTTAAAGTTGTCCAAATTAATTTTTAGCAATGCATACTACTATTCAAAAATTAAGTTTTGATATAGTTACAGTAGGAAATTTACAAAATATCTTCATGGAACATGATCTTTACTTAATATCCTGATGATTTTTGATATAAAAGAAAAGTCAATCATTTTGACCCATACAGTGTATTTTTGGCTATTGCTACAAATATACCTGTGCTGGTTTTGAGGTCAAGGGTCACACATGTTGCAATAAGTACCTACATAACAATGTTTGGAGAGTGTGCAGTTTACATTGTGGAAAAAAACATTCCAGTATCATCAAATTATGTTTATCACAAAATCCATTATGAAAATCTTGAGGGAAATTATGGCAATATACTCTTCCAGGTTTTGACGTCATTCCAGCACTCAAAGGATGTTTCACCACTAAGGCCAGAATCCAATCTAAACACATTTAATCAAAGAACAGCATAAGAAATAAAAATAAAAAGGGGGAAATTGGATTTCAAACCACCTACGAAATTAGTTTGTATCAGGATTGTAAAAACAGGAATGTTCAAACTACAAAAAAAGTCCAATAAAATTGTAGCTATATTCAAGATTGAAAAAAATAAAAAATAAAAAATACAAAAATGGTTAAATCATATACTGTTTTTATAAGAATTTGTGTAAGAGATGCTAGCGATGCTTTGCGAAAAGACCAAATACTGGACATTTTTTAACCATTTGATTATTTTATATAAAACAGTGACAACAGTGTAGATATTCTTTTCAAAATTGGATAATAAAACCCAGTTATTCTAAAAACAAAGAAATCCTGGGTGCCTGAGGGGTCGATCACTGTGGCGATGGGTGCACTTATTCACGTGTGTGTGTGTGTGTGTGTGTGTGTGTGGTGAGAGGGTGTGTCACAGACAGGTGAAATGGAGCGGAAAGTATTGGTGAAGAAAAGAGCGTAAAGAACAGTGTGGTTACGATTGCAGACAGGGTCACATCTGTGACACTCCAGACACACAACTACAAAGAAGTAAAAGTGTGCAGACATGCCATATTGTGAAAAGCAGCCAGCCAGCTGTTTTGGATTTCTGTCAATTAAAAGGGAATGTATTTCATTCCTCACAGGGCCAGGGACAGCTTTATAGGCCCAACAAGACAGGAAGCTTTAAAGGGGATGGGTCACCTCACGTTCAGCAGTAAATCAGTGCCCTTATAATATTTGCAATCTTTCCAAAAAGCTGACTTCTGAGCAATACAATGACAAGATTGGGATGTGTAGTGCTTTGTCTATTTAAAATGCAAATGAAAGGGCTCAGGCGTAAAGAAGGATTCTTTATGAATTTTTATGTCCGAATTATCGGCATTGTTCTGTAGACCAAAAAGGAGAAAGGAAAGTGTCTTTTAGCATTTTTGGTCATTTTGGTGGCTTTTTAAAATTAGTTCATTAAATGTGCCCATAACTTTTATGCTCTTTTGTCGTACACACACTGCCGCTCAAAAGTTTGGGATCAGTATGATTTTTAATGGTTTTTAAAGATGTTTCTTATGCTCATCAAGGTTATGTCCATTTGATGAAAAATACAGAAAAAAATAATAATATTGTGAAATATTTTACCGATGTAGAACAATGTTTGTTTTTTTTTAATATTAATATACATTAAAATTTAATTGCAATTGAAGTTGAATTTTCAGAATCATTACTCCAGTCTTCAGTGTCACATGATCCTTAAAAAAAAATCAATGTGCTGGAAACAGTTGCTGCTTAATATTTTTTTGGAACCAGTGATACTTTTTTCAGTATTCTTTGATCAATAAAAAGTTAAAATGAACAGATTAATTTTTTTATTAATAAATTTTTATTCTTTTTTTTTTTTTAAAGAAATTAATACTTTTATTCACCAAGAATGTGTTAAATTAATAAAATAGCATAACATTGTTAGGAAAGATTTATATTTTGAATAAATGCTGTTCTTTGTAACATGTTATCCATCAAAGAATCATGAAAAAAAAATTATAGATTAAAATATTTTTATATTGTAATAACATTTTGCAATATTAATTTTTTTCTGTATTTTTAAATGAATAAATGCAGCCTTGATGAACATAAGAGACTTCTTTAAAAAACATTACAAGTCTTGATCCCAAACTTTTGAGCAGTAGTGTATATAAATTGGAAACTTCCAAATTGCTACAAAAAATATTTCAAAAATTTAAAGGGCTTCAATTGCTATTTAGATAGATATCAAAATAAACCAAAAACTAGGGGTCGACCAATTATCTGTGCCGACATTAAGCATTTTTATGGTTATCAATATTGGACATTTTCAAAACTAAATTGCCGATAAAATAATTTAAAAGCATTTAGTTAAAGCCCTTGTTATTCTTAATTTTAACATTGATTTTCATTTTTGCACCAGAAATATATGACGCTTCAAAATATAGGTTGTTGGTCTACTTGAATAATAGTTATCGGCATCGGCCCTGAAAAACACATATCAGTCGACCCTTACCAAAAACTACTCTGAATCTACTATTTCCACTAATGAACCAAATGAAAATCAACATTTTTATCCAGCCCTAATTAAATCTCATCCTAGCGTAGGTATCTGGCCTTGAAGACCACAATTCCTAAGGACAACGGTTATTTTAGGCTCCATAACGTGATAAAGAAGCTGCAGGACTGAGATTTTTGGTGTATTACAGGACTATCCTACAGATTTACAGACACATGGCTAAAACTAAGAAGAAATGGAAATCAGTTCACTTAGTTCCTCTCTGGTCATCAGTCAAGAGAACATTTCAAACTGGACAAAAAGGCCAAAAGGAAGCCGAGAGGTGATTTGACGAAAAAGAATGGGTTAAAAGAGAAGCACTAAAACACCTACTGAGCAAAAGAAAGTGAGGGAGAAGGCAGAAGAGGGTGTCTTTTCATGGGTGTCCACACACTAAAGACAGGCAGCTCTTGACAATACTGTACAATGCTGTTTTGCACGATTAAGTGGTGTGGAGGGCAGGGCCGAAGACAAAGCCTCCTGTGGTCTCCGGAGCTGCCAGCCCCAGTGGGTCTCCTCTTTCAGCCCATATGTTTCTGCCCACTCACAGACCGCTCTCAGTCTGCTTCTGCTGTACAGCCTCATGTTCAGCATCTGGACACGTGAGAGGACAGCACTATGGTCACCTCGACGACCAGCCCTCTTGGGGTGGGGGTGGCATCCTTGGAAACTGTATTAGGATCAGGATAGAGTCCAGTGAATACAGGATCCTTGAATAAAGAGCTATTCAAAAATGTGTTCTTAGTAACAACAGACGTCTAAGACCACATTGAAATTCTGTTTTTTTTATTTTGCAAAATGTGTAAAAAAAGAAATGGTAACATTAAGTAAATAATTTGTAAAAAATATATATATATATGTTACATCAGCACAAAGAATTTTCACTAGTGTTTGGCCCTTATTGGACATTCCACTGGACTTTTTCTATCTCATGTCAGTGTCAAACCCAACTGTAACAACTTCAAAAATACCAAAATTATTATTAGTTATAACACTGATATATTGTATTTTGTCAGTTCCTAAATACACAAAAGTTTGCCTTTTTGTTCTGTATAGAAAATAAAGCAAGGCAAGGCAACAGATCTGAGAGTTTCCACAGTCGTAAATATATATAGTTACTAAGTGTGTGTGTTCTGTGACTGATGGACATTGTGTTTGTGACAGTGATGGACTGTCAGGATGCTGCCAGAAGAGAGGACCTGCCTTAACTTCTTTAACACATGGACACAAAAGAACCAAAGAGACAGAAAAAGGAGAAAGAAAAAAGGAGATGGGGGGAGTGCAAGGATGAAGGAGAAGAAGAATCACTTCTTAACAAGTGTTTACTCTCATTCTGTTCCTGAGCTGCAGAGCAGTAACCAACCATGGAGAAAGGCAGCTCCTGATCCAGGAAGAAATCTCAAAGCCCTTAAGGTCAGGGGTCACTAACTCTGCCATTGTTCCTGACAGGGCAAGCACACTCCAGCTTTTCTCCAGCTTTCAAAGGCCTGGGTTGGGGGAGCAAAGATATGCCAGGAACAACTGGGTCAGGACCAGGGGCTTTGTGGCTACTAGGGAAGAAAGAATCAGCCAGAAAAGGTTAAATGAAGAGCGAAAGGACCCTTCTGTCCAATTATGGAGGGACAAACGCTCTCTGTGACCTAGTAGGGTCAAAGTTCACTTGAGCCTTTGGCAGCGGCACACTCGTGCCCTTTGTAGCTCGGATAAGATGAACCTCCACTGTGTTTATTTATGTCACTCACTGGCCAGTTTTGGGGATATAAATATTCCAAACATGAAAGCTGCCACTTAGCAGTATAATTTTATTGGTCACCAAACTGGGTCAAGTCGGCCATCATGGCTGACACACCCAACACCATCTTAAACACTCCTTTTTAATTTGATGGCTTACTGGACAAAAAAATGAACAAGGACTTTTGTAGGATCTTGACTCTCAAACAGTGTTTCCAAACTTGCTTTGAAAGAATGTGCTTCATTGAGAATCAGAACAGCAAATAGTCTGGCTGCTTCGATTCAGATGGCGTCCGATATAAAGAGACACAAAGGCCACTCGGAGACCCAGACTCTTTCATGTCCACTGCAAGCAGATAAAAAAATGCAAGCCTAGCAAATAAAAAGGAGAAACCCTTGATGAGAGTGGCCTCTATCCTCCCCTCCCACTCTGGGGTCTTTGAGGTAGGCCTCCTCTCAAGCCCACAACTATTGCAGGCCAGACCTGCACTTGTCGGCTAATACCTGTCCAACACAAAGGGTAGCACAGTGAGTGTCTTGGGCCAAGCCTGGGTGGATTAGGCCACCGGAGGTATTTCCTCCTGACTTGGGTACCACGAGATTAGCTCCTAGAATTAATCACCTGCTTGTTAGGTTAACAAGCAAGGTGCAATCATGTTACTGTGCTTAATCTTGCCTTCCTTCATCTCTATGCTGGGCTCTTGACTCTGAAAGCACCTGTAAAGTTACTGCAAAGTTGAGCTGGACAAGCTGTCTGAGTGCTGCGCACACTCTTGTCATTATCTTGGTAGTGAGTTGGTAGCGGTTTAAGCCCTGTGATGGATTTAACCACTCTCTGGATCAAGGCAATGGATCTGAAGTCACATTCCTTAAGGCTATTTAAAGTTCTCAGACAGTGCATTCTTGAAGTTCATCAAAAAAATTCAGGATTAGACACGGAGATGGGGTACCACTTAGACTGGCTCTTGAAAGTCTCACATTAATATTCTAAACCCGACTCTCAGACTTCAATGCAGAAGAGTTTTCCGGCATTCTGGACTGATATACCCTATGTTTCCAGTCAAGTTACCTTACATTAAAGGTATACACCCTTTGGTACACTGATACATTTATTTCAAAAAGCCAAACGTGTTGTGTAACACCCCCTACCATTAAGACCAGGAACTTAAAACAGGAAGACTTAAAGATCCATCAGGCCTTCCTTGAGAAATCCATTTTCCATGCTTGCAGTTCCTTGCGTTGGAGCCCAGAAGCAAGCCAGGCATGGTGGGGAGGTAAGACCTGATGGAAGGGGGTGGTAGTGGTGGATTTTCCTCTCCCTTGGACTCCTCTCTGCAGGCATCCTCCATCCCTCATGAGCCGCCCTAAGCCTGTTGGACACACATCAGGGTTAGTGTGAGCGGACTCAGCTGGAGCATGCCAAGCTCAGCTTTTCTTACCGGATGACCTTTAATCATGGGATCAGGGGCCATGCGTGCAGCTGGACACGTCCAGGATCCTGATAACACCCAAGGTCACACTTTCACAGTTGGGTCACTGTCACATGGGGCCAGTTCTGATTTATATGATGGCGTGCTTGTGCTAAGATTTAGCCATGTTAAACTAGTGCGAGGAGTCATCATCACTGTCACTGTGGTTTAAATATCAGCCTTTACATTGCACAGTACTTTGCAACTCCTTTCAATTCAGTCTTACCTCACAGAGTCTCATTTACATGCCTCCTAACAATTCAAAGACCTACAACGTGAGACCTTGGCAGGTCTGCAAGATTTGCTTTGATGTCTGTTGTTTTATCAATGAAACTCTGTCTAGCTTGGGAACAGGTGCAACAAGTGTGAAGGTTACTTCACTGTTGTGCTCATTCAAGACGTAAGGCATGAGAGAGGGGCCTCGCTGTGTGGTAAATAAACAGTTGATCTAACAAACACTTGAAAAGATCAAAAAGGTGCTCAGTGCTCTTCAGCATCTTGAGATTCCCAGCATGGTGTCCGTACAGCACACAAACGACTGATTAGCACAGCGGCATCTATCTTGCGGACTGTTTTAAGACGCGGTGTGGGCTGACACCAGACTATGCGGAGCTCCCAGGGTGCGAATGGGGGGATTTCTCTGAGGTGCTGTCAGCGGTGCTGAAAGGCCTCTCTGTCAGCCAGGGGCAGCGGGGAGCCCGAATGAGTTGACCGAATCATTGCTCAGCCCCATGGCCTCACTCTGAACAGCAGTTTGTCTTGTGCTGGCATGGACTGGCTTTCTCAGCGCACGGGTTCCTCATCTCGCCTGGGATAAGGGACAACCCTCAACCCTTGCCTTTACGGCGCACAACGTGCGAGAACTCTCGAATGGTCTTGCTTGCCATCTCCCTTACTTTTTTCTTCTGATTTCTCATCTACCTCCCCCCTTCCACCCAAACCCTCCCTCTTACTCATACCACCAGCAAGGCGCGCCCTCATTTCTGCTTCCCACTCTTGGGCAGAAGAGGAGAAGGATGAAGAGCCAGGGTCTTTTCATCAAGAACAATCTGCCAGGGAGCTGGAAAATGAGCGGGCACTCAATTAAGAGCTGCCCATTGAGGCCGTGGAGTGAGTCTGAATGAGGGCCCCTCCAAAGGAATGAAGTCCAATGAATAGATTGTGGGGCTTCATGAAATATTAAAGAGTGGACGGATTTCCCACAATATTTGTACACCTCTCTTTGTGGGGATTTCTCCCTCCATTGAGCCTGAAACTGTTAACACATCCGCTCAGAAACACGGTTCAGCCACTGTGCTAAAGGACCTGGGGGCCCAGCATCAAACACTACCCTTCTCTCTCTCGTTTTCTCTCTCCCTGCAGTACTGCTCATGCATAGCTTTCCTCACAGTGAGAGAAACCGTGATCTATTCATGAAGGGGATTACAGCAGTTTTAATGACCACCTGGCCTTTCTGCTGCTCTGCATTGAGAGAGTGTAAAATTCTCCGCCGGGTTCTCACTTCCTACAGAGCTTCGCTGACTGCACATGTGGGTCATGCTTTCCAACCATGAAACAAGTGTTACTTAGTCACGTTATTGCAAGCATGCAGCATTCATACCGACCACCAGTTTCTTTAACATTTACAAAAGCAAAGTAAAGAAACAAACTTGCTTGTGCCTGTGCTTTGACAATAATGTTTTACACACTCCACTTTTTGTTGCCTCGCTTTCTCGCTCTTTCTCCCTCTCTTTTATTCGCCTCACCTCTCTGTTCTCTTTTTCTCCGCTCGCTTTTCCCAGCAGATCAAGTTGAACAGAGGCTCAGACACTGAGGATAAGGAGCTGGTTAAATCTGCCATTAGCATTAGAATGGCTGCATATTCCTGCAGTGAACCAACATTAGTTAATGTCAGAGCTGAAGGGCTGAGGGCAGGCCAAGAAGCACAGCTCTCCTGAGTAAAGTGTGCTTGGTTGTACAGATTGCACCTCTTGTGTTGGGACGGCGTGTGTGGCCCATTTTGTGGAGCCATTAACCAATGCATTACAGTTACAGTGAAATTCTTCAAATGGACACTTGAAGCTAGTTTAGAGACAGCTGTTGACTGCAACTACACAAAAGGCATTTAGAGTGATACTACACCCTGACTGGACCCCACTTCATCTCACCCCCTGCTTTCTTGTTTTGCAGAATCTCAAATATCTTTTAAAATTGATTTGAAAAGTGTACTTTTAGGAATGCACAAATATGAAATATATTGACCAGTATTAAATAAGTGACCCTGGACCACAAAACCAGTAATAAGGGTCAATTTTTTCAAATTAAGATTTATATATAATCTGAAAGCTGGAAAAAAAAACTTTCCTTTGATGTATGGTTTGTTAGGATATGACAATATTTGGTCGAGATACAACTATGTGAATATCTGGAATCTGAGGGTGCAAAAAAAAATCCAAATATTGAGAAATGCAAAAATTACGTTTGATATATTTAGGGTAGGAAATGTACAAAATATCTTAATGGAACATGATCTTTACTTAACATCTTAATGATGTTTGGGATAAAAGAAAAATCAATTATTTTGACCCATACAATGCATTTTTGACTACTGCTATATATATATACCCATGCTACTTAAGACTGGTTTTGTGGTCCAAAGTCACATATTAATCTACATTTGGTGCAACTTTTGTCATTCGCCTAATGTAGCCCTATTATGAAGCAATATACATATTAAAATAATTTGAAATACTTCAAATAATATGGGGCTGTATTATCATGTGGATATATTATTGGCCTATTTTAATTATCAGATCAGTTCTTAACATTAAAAAGTTACATTTATCTAATGATACTGGTAAAAGCACAGATATTTTGTGCATCCCAACTTATTTTACATTTTGCATGTCCATTAAAAAAAGTCAAAACAGAAGTAAATACAATCAAAGTAGAGTACTTAGTCCAAAACAATAAATCAAAGTATGATTGGAAAAGTCCACCCAATAGAAGCTGGAGATTTTTCTTCCCGTTCAAAAGGAATTTTAATGCACATCAGGAGTTGTGTGAACAGAAGCTTAATAACAGGTAGGGGGGCAATTCGATGGCGTTTCTAGCTTGTCGTCCTCGACTAAGCACCGACAGTTTGACAGTCCAAACTAGACCCCCAGTCTTCAGTAAAATGAGAGCCGAATATATTTCATGTTTCTTTCACTCTTCATGCTGTCTTTGACAACGGTTTTAGTGTGCCCTTGCAGTAAAGCACCGACCCTTGCAGTAAGATCTCATGTCCGGCTCTCTGGGAGTAGGCTCCACACTGCTGCCAGACAGTGTAGCTGCTGCCGGGGGGCCGCAGTGGAGAGCAACCCCCTCAGTCTGGCCTCCATATGCTGGGGTTCTGGAGCCAGGCTGGGAATGCACTCCTAGTGCAGCAAGGGCAGTCAGGGGGCAGGGGGCCTCGGCAGGCCCCGCATTGTGACGGGGGACAGGAGCCGAGCTGGGCCCAGCAGGAGAGAGAAGGCTTTTTCTTTAGAGGAGCCAACCGGAGCGTTTTCTCACAACCTGCTTTCTCTTCCTCAGCCTCTCACGTCATTCAGACCTCTGCACTCCCTCTTTCTTGGGCTCCTTACTGGCAGATTGATACATTTGTTGAAATGTGCTCTTTTTGTCATTCTCTGTGAACTGACTTTTTTATAAACCTGCCTCCTCCCCTTCACCACTCACCCATTTCCAACCATTCTTTGGCAAATTAAATCAAACCATGCCTCCCATCTCTCAATCATCTTGTGTGACATCAAAGTCTTTGGCAGAAGTATGCAGCGCTTTTCCTTTTGACGATCCAGACAAATTTCCCCCGTTTTCTTGCCTCAAATCCTTCTCCTTTCAGCTTCCCATATAAAGTTGATTGCTCGCATGAATGGCGAGTCTGATGGAGTGCCATCTCTATGGGTTTCCGCATAAATTCCAGAGGCTTATGGATGCCACTCCCTCTTTGTTTTTGTGGCATCAAAGATGTCTGAGACTGGGTACGACGGAATGTGAAGATTGTAGGTCAACAGGTCCAAGATCTGTTTCCCTTCCACTCGTGTTCACACGAGGGCCTGCGGATTAGCATGACGAAGAACATAAAGCATTTCTAAAAGTTGTTGTTTTGTTTGTGTCCCCAAAATGCAGTGAATCATTGGGACTTTTCAGGGCTGTTGAAAGTAGAATGCTTATTTGTGCTCTCAAGACATAACCGATTTATCGGCTGACAGGAAACAAATCCTTCTTGCTTGATTCTAAAATAAAGCATTCAAAGAGTTAAATTTCAGACAATTATTTAATTAAAGAGATTGTTTACTATGAAAAATCAGCCATCATTTACTCACCCTTCCTGTATGTTTATATTTCTCCTCTCATGTTTTTTTATCGACACTCTAAAACGATGTTTAAAGCACAATAAAAGTGGTCCATATCACTTTAGCGCTACATACAATGTATTTTGAAGTCATACAATGGATTTGTGTAAGGAACTGAAGTAAATTTAAGTTACTGATAGTCTTCCCCTCCAGTGAGCTGTTAAACCGCTATGATTGGATCATTGAGTCTTGAGAACTAGATCAGTCTAACAAAGAAAAAAAGGAAGAAGAAGAAGAAGAAGAAGAAAGAGAGATTGCCAATAAATCAGACAATACTAATTTTTTGTTTCATTGATGTGCCAATGAGCGCTAGGGTTGATCTCAAAGATAGTGATACAAATCCAATGTATTGCTTCACAAAACATTAAATATGGTCTATTTTTGATACCTTCTTAAAGGAGAAGTCCACTTCCAAAACAAAGATTCACATATAATGTACTCACCCCCTTGTCATCCAAGATGTTCATGGTTAAATACAGTTAAATACTGTGTAATTTACAGAAATCGCTAACAGTGTACTCACCCCCTTGTCATCCAAGATGTTCATGTCTTTCTTTCGTCAGTCGTAAAGAAATGTTTTTTGAGGAAAATATTTCCGCATTTTTTTCATATAATGGACTGATATGGTGCCCCAATTTTGAACTTCCAAAATGCAGTTTAAATGCGGCTTCAAATGATCCCAAATGTGGTTGTAAATGATTCCAGCCGAGAAAGAAGGGTCTTATCTAGTGCAAGGTTATTTTAATAAAAATAATACAATTTATATACTTTTTAATGCCAAAAGCTTATCATGTCTTACTCTGCCTGGACTGTTTTTGTTCCGGTTCATGACAGTTAGGGTATGTCGAAAAACTCCCATCTCATGTTTTCCCTCAACTACAAAATCGTCTTATATCGCTGTTTTACCTTTTTTGTTAAGGGTGTTTGATCTTCTTTGCATGTTCACTTTGCAAAAACTGGGACGGAACTTCTGCAGCGATGTAGGATGATTTTGAAATGATTTTTGAAGTTGAGGGAGAAAATACGATCAGAGTTTTTCAACATACCCTAACTGTCTTGAGTCAGAATACAGAGTTCAGGGAGAGAAAGGCAAGACGATCGTTTGAGATTAAAAAGTATTTAAATTGTTTTTTTTATTGAAAATAACCGCTCGTTTTGCTAGATAAGACCCTTCTTCCTACCCTTACAACCTTATTTGGGATCGTTTGAAGCCGCATTTAAACTGTATTTTGTAAGTTCAAAATCAGGGCACCATACCAGTCCCTTATATGAAAAAAATGCAGAAATGTTTTCCTCAAAAAACATTTCTTTACGACTGACGAAAGAAAGACATGAACATCTTGGATAACAAGGGGGTGAGTACACTGTTAGCGATTTCTGTAAATTACACAGTATTTAACTGTAATATGAACTGTACTTTACTGTAGAACAGTTATACAGGTTGTTACTGTATTTTGAAGTTGCATTATGGGAAATATCCTCTTGGTGCCATTAAAATACAGTATTTTTCTTTTACTGTAAATCCAAATACAGTAAAAAATGAGCGCGAAATCTGACCAATGACAGAAAGGCTTTTTTCCCTCTGGGAGAGAAGAAAAGAAAGAGGCACACACAAGAACCTTGCAGCTGCCATCAAATGTATGTACAATGTTCCTGCTTTTTAATTACATATTTAACGTCAGTGTATTTTTGGGTTATTCTTCGGTTTAATTAAAAAGAAAATAATAATGAAAGTGCTGTCTCTTCACAAGGCGCAGTCACACTTGACAGTGTATGTCGATGGTAGAGAGCTTTGTGGCGGATAACGTTACTCGTTTAGATTGAGGAGAAGGTTCTGTGCAAAAGAAATATCCTCTATCCTTTCTTTCCTTTTTTGTAGGAAGTTTCACCGTCAAAGTGTGAACATAAACGGGTCTCTGTCTTGGTTTTGACCACGTTGATAGCAGGTGAGTTTTTATGTTATCTTCTATGAAATTGTTGACCAAGAATCCGGGCTTTTAAAGGTTTAAAGCTGGTTTAAAGAGTCATTTCGCTGTGGTTTTTAATCGCTATGAAATCGCTTGGTGCTTAAGTTACCTATTAACTCCATACATATAAGCGTGTAAATGTACAACATGCATTTAATGCTAACGTTAGCATAAAACCTGCAATGTTCATCTGCAAACACTGTGGCGTCTCTTTGGAGACATTATTTGCATCTATTAATCATGCTAAAGCGGACAAAACTTGGTGAACTCCAGGTTTTCAGGTTTTCGTTCAGTCGCACATGTACCGCCTGAAACTGCCAGTTGCATAAACTTAGCACTTAAGACAGTGTCTTAAGAGCTAGTTTGACCAGCTAGCAGTTAGCCAAAGGGTAATCAGTCTTATTTTTGGATTCAACTTAGACTAATCTACATTTTTATGTAACTGAATTTAAATAATGAACAGCTTTAAAGAAAAAAAAATAGCCATTTTAAGACTAGTCTTAACCTTTTATGCAACTGGCCCCTGATCTGAACACCATCTGAATTCTAGACGCAGCGCGAAAGGCTGTACGTTCGTGTCAACTAAATGGACCTTTATCTCACTTCCTATATCCGGTAAGTGAAGCAGTGTATCCCCACTTCCGGTCCCATCCCAACGCAATGAAAACTATTGGGAGAATCCCCTCTTTCCTTTCTTTCGCCGGTGTTACTGCAGTGTGTTTGGCTGCTTTTATTCCAAACAATGACACACTGCCTCAGTTTTCACGATTTCCTGACACAACATGGATGAGATGCGTGGGATTAATTAAGGTCCTTCTAAAATATTCTCGTGGAGTATGTATTTCGAAACTGAGGATGTTTAGGCCTACATCTCATATCACCTGCTGAAATGTTCCTATTAATATATTTCTCTGCCAAATGTGCATTCTGAATAATAAATAAATTTAACCTGCTGCAGTCAATTTCGTCTTCTCATTAACAATGTTTTTCTCATCATATTTTATACCTGTTTACATTAAAATACATTTTAAATAAACACCCTTACTAAATTAACCATGGATTTACTATAGTAAATGTAGTAACCATGTTATATTTTTATTTTTTCACCGCTGACTGATTTCCAATTGAACAATTGTTTTACTACACATACTATGGTTAATTTTCGTAAGAGCGGTATTACAATTGATGAATGAATGCGCGGGCGTTGCCTTAAAGAAATAACAATGTTTAACATTTTAGCTAATTAATCTAGACAGTATAACGCGTTGACAGCGTGATTTGAGTGTTATTTACGAATTTTGGCATAAACGTGAATTACATACAGTGAAATGACTGTGAATGAAAAATGACAGAATAAAGACTAAAATTGAATACAAATAAATAAATAAATAAATATGTTGATTCTGATTTTATTCATCAGGTCTCTAATAGCACACATTTATAGGTTTAAAGATTATAACATTGTTTTATACCTTAACTGTTTTAAATCTATTGATTTCATTTTAGGCAAGTCGTGATGATTTGAGAAGGCAAAATGGATCAAACAGACTATGATCAGTCCTCCGCTGGCCGCTTGGTCAAAAACGTTTTAACGAAAATAAAATGATTTAAACGTTTTTCTAAATTAACTTAATAGAAAACGAAAAGAAAATTTAATCACGTTGCCATTACATAAAAACTGAACCATTTTAATAGCTGAAACAGTAGTATAAGCTATTTTGTGAGAAGAGGGGAAAAAGACGGGCTCGGAAAAGGGCCGCGCTGTTCAAGCAGGTGCGCGCTGCGCGTATCACGCTGAAACCTTAGCGCGTCTTAACGCGCGCATTTGCTAAAATTAATTCTCTTGCTGTCCCTGAAGTTACATGTGTTTTTAAACCACAATGCTTGTCCACTGTGTTTCCAACTTCCACTCCATCATCAGCTTTACTAAAATAACCTAGCTGGGGATTTGACTAACTCAGCCCCTTTGATGAGAACAAACATGAATGTGGTCAAGATTCTTGCGCTGGAAATCCTGGTTCAGTTTCGTCAACGACAAACGCCTTTTGTTCCTCAGATAGTATTTTGCGCTCTTCTCCTTGATTTGTTTTAACTTGTGGCAGTCTGTAGTACAGTTTTTTTTCCTTGCTCTGACTGATTAGTACAGCCCAAAACATGACAATAATTGATCATTT